>NW_022096437.1:0-6045 GCF_006542625.1 Nomascus leucogenys
CAAGATTTGTGTGTTTTCTTTCTTCTTTACTCCTTAATTTTCTAAGTTGATATTTGACATAGACTAAGTACTCATAAAATATCTTTCAATTAATATTAGAATAAATTAATGAATTAATATTCGATACCATACCCTCAATATAAACATCCACAAAGAGAAAATCATTTCTAGAATTCTTCTCAAGTCCTTAGAGTTCTCCTTATATTAAATACTAGTTCCCGTATTTCTCACATATTTATATCTTCATCAAGACACAAGTCTACATTTCTCACCACTTTTCCCATTATGTGTTATGACTTATTCAATATTAATTAGTTCTGATATTTCATTTCATGCATTCCCTAAGTTTGCGCGCTTGCTCCTTCCGCCTGAAATTTAGCTCACATTTCAATATACTTGCCCACCAAGATCCAAATTCATACTGACTCAGCCTTAGAAAGGTCACCTGAAATTTCCATGACTGATAAATAACTCTCGTGTCCAGAATTTATCCAGGCAGCCCATTGGGAACAGTGTGAAATGGCCCAGTCTCTTGTATTTGTTGGGGTATTGCTATAGGTTTGTATGGAAACAGATGAGCATGCTTGGATAACATCTGTGGTCTGATTAGAAATCCTACCGAAGAGTCACACTAACTTACATAAAAAATTAGCGTGTTTTTTTCTCAAGTGTTTTATCCTTGTTTATTGAATTCCAGAAACATTATGGTTGAGATCAAGTTCCTATTTTAAGAGTCACCCATTTGTTCACTATAAGTTCCTGGAGAAGGTAGAGTAATACGGTACTAACCTTCCAGCATCTGGTTCTGGTGGTTTCCATGCTCAGTTTTCTGTGATTTTCACAAGCTTTTTCCCACAAACACTGCATTTTTTTTAGGAGCTCCTCCTGCAAAAGAGCCATGAATTGAAGCACAAGTGAAGACAATAAAGTATCATTCACACTCTGATATACGAAGGACCCAAAATGAGAGACAAATTCGCCCACAGAAAATAGAGTTTGCTTGTGTTCTCCTCATGTTTGTCAAATCTGAGGAGGTGTAAGTCAAGGAAGCTCATAACAGGACATGCTTAAGGGGACACAGAGATGACATCATCCAATTCACCAAGGAAAGAGACTTACAAGAATTTAGTGTTCTAATAGAGAAATAGATCTTCAGAGGCATCACTTACCCGGTGTTCCTCAGCAGCGCCGCTCAATGGGACAGTGTGTGTGATTCCGGTGCTCCTGAGAGTTACTGGAGCACAGCAAACAGAGCAGGCTTCTGTCCCTCACAGAACATCCTCTTCTGTCTCTCCGTGCGTCCCACATATTTGCTCCTCAGAGCTAAGGAATTGCGGAGACTGCTTTTCTGGCGGATGGAAGCCATCTCTTTCAAAAAATGTCAGGTTTATGAGGTTCTCTGCCCGTGTTGTCTTCTTGCATTTAGAACACGAGCAAGGAACTGCGATGTCTTGCCAAGTGGAGGTAGAAACAGGGCCCGGCAAAAGCTGCTGGCCCACAGTCTATGGTGACTGGGTCTATGAAGTAGTTCATGGCAGATGGGACAGGTGAGTTCCCTCTGGAAGACTTGCAAGATTCCAGAATTCATGTTTCGAAGAGAAAAGAGCAGCATGTCATTTGGGGTCGGGTTGGTGGAAGATCTGTGAACCTGTGGGTGGATATGTGATAGCCTATATTTTGCTTCTTGATCAGTGCTCATTAAAGGCAGAACAAACTATTTTCTCTGTAACAAAAATGAAAAATGCATACACAAAGAGAGTCTTTAGGCTTTATAGCCGGACGGATGACTGCTAGTGACTGCGCACCTCTTTTTCTACTCCTAGTGGCGGCTGCCCATAGCATAATGCAAATCTGTTCAAAAACCCTATTCCCTGGATGTCGATATGGAACTCGGGTTTTAATCTTAAGTGGGTCTGAGAATAAAACATGCTTTGTCCCTATTTCTTTTCAAATAACTACTAATGAATATGGGAGAGGAGAGAAACTATGGTCTTTGGGGGGGGCGCGGTGGCTCACGCTTGTAATCCAGCACTTTGGGGGCCAGGCGGGCGGATCACGAGCAGGAGATCGAGACCACGGTGAAACCCCGTCTCTATTAAAATGCAAAAAAATATTAGCCGGCGTGGGTGGCGGGCGCCTGTAGTCCCAGCTACTCGGAGAGCTGAGCAGGAGAATGCGTGAACCCGGGAGGCAGGACTGCAGTGAGCTGAGATCACGCCACTGCACTCCAGCCTGGGCGACAGAGCAAGACTCTGTCTCAAAAAAAAAAAAAAAGAAAAAAGAAAACCTCCCTTGGGTAACAAAACATAGAAGATGGTCAGAGAGCTCTATGACATATTTTTAGAGAGAGGGACCAGAAGCTGGCTGTTTAAAACAAAAACAACCCCACAACAAACCAACCGACCAGATAAACAAAAAGAGAGCAATTAAACCAGTCTAGGATCACTAGGAGATAAAAGAAATAATGAAAATATGGGTTTATTTTTCTTATGGCTTAAATTAACTCCTTCTTTGGACCACTCAAACTATGAACGACATATAGTCAGTTTTTTTAAAAACTGAAATATATATAATATATTACTATGTATTATGGTTAATTTAGGTGTTGACTTGACTGGCATTAAATAATACATGGAGAATTGGTAAAGTATTTTTTCTGGGTGAGTCCTGTGAAGCTGTTTCCAGAGAGACACGTAAGTTGGTGAGCTGAGCGGGAACAGCAGCCCTCAATGTGGGTGGACACTATCCAATCAGCTGGTAGCCTCAGACAGAAGATAAAGGGCAGAGAGAAGGCAGTTTCCTCTCTCTCTCCTGAAGCTGATTCGAACTCAGCCAGGATATTGAATTCCACGACACTAGCTTAATGACAGCCTATGTTCAACTTCTCAGATTCCATAATAAAGGAACAAATTTCCCCTAGTAGACTTCCTCTCCTGTACAGTGTCATGTGTAGAGTGATGACAGATACATGATCTGAGAGACACATTAGACAGTTTTGTTATCTGTTTGATCATAGGGCTATACTTACACAAACGTAGATGGTATAACCTACTACACACCAATGGTATACTGTATAGCATACCATCCTAGGCTGCAAACCTGTATGGTATACGATAGGAAATTGTCATCACAATGGTAAGTATTTTGTGTTATATATAGTATATATATATATATAACAATATATATATACATAAATGTATATATACATATAATATATAATATATAATATTTTGTGTGTATATATATAATATATAATTATATATAATATATATATATAATATATATAATATATATTATATATGTTATATTATATATATAAATTTATATAATATTATATATTTATATATATTATTATAAATTTATATATATATATATATAATTATATATATTATTATATATATATTATATATTTAATATTCTATAATTTATATATTCTATATATATTTATATATATTATATATTTTATATTATTATATATATTTATATATATTTATATATAATATATATTCTATATATATTTATATATATCTTATATATTTATTCATATATATTTATATATCTATTATATATTTACTTATATATCATATATATTTATATATCTATATATCATTATATATATCTATATATATTTATATACTATTAATATATTCTATATATATCTTATATATATTATATATCTATATAATTTATATCTATATAATAATATATCTAAATATATTCTATATCATATTTATATATATATTATCTATCTATATATTATATATTTATATTATATCTATATATTGCTGTATATATCTATATATATCTTATATATATATATATATATATTTATATATATTTATATATTTATATATATTTTATATTATATATATTATATATTTATATACTATTATATACATCTATATATATTTATATTTTTATATTTATATATTATTATTATATTTATATATTTATATATTTAATATATATATATTATATATTTATATATTATATATTTATTATATATTTATAATTTATAATTATATATATTTATATATTTATATATTTATTTATATATATATTTATGTATATATTATATTTAATATATATTATATATTTTATATATTTAAATATTTATATATTTTATATATTTAAATATTTATATATATTTATACATTTATATATATTTATATGTATTTGTATATATTTATACATATTTATATATATTATATATATTTGTACATATTTATACATATTTATACATATTTATATATATTATATATATTTATACATATTTATATATATATATTATATATATTATACATATTTATAGATATTTGTAGATTTTTATAGATTTAGTATAATTATATATTTTATATATAGATATATATTGATATATTTGATATATATTTATATATTTATATGTATATATTTATAAATATCTATATAAATATATATATATTTACATATTTATATATATTTTTATATATTTATGTGTATTTTTATATATTTATATATTTATATGTATTTATATATTTATGTATAGTTATATATATATTTATATAGAATTATATATATTTATATATATTTATATATATTTATATATTTATATATATTTACATGTATAGTTATATACTTATACATATTTATTTATTCATATATATTTTATATATTTATAGATATATATAGATATTTATGGATATTTATATATTTATATATTTTTATATATTTATATATTTATATACATTTAGATATATGTAGATATATTTATATATTATATATATTTAGATATATGTATATATATTTATATATTTATATATTTAGATATATTTAGATGTATTTAGATATATTTATATATATTTATACAAATTTAGATATATTGATATATTTATATATAAATGTTTATATATATTTGTATATATATTTATATATAAATGTTTATATTTATTTATATATTTATATATTTATATATTTATATGTATATTTATATATATTTATATATATTTATATATTTATGTTTATATTTATATATTATAATATATTATATATTTATATAACTTTATACATATTTATATATATTTATACATATTTATATAAATTTATATATATTTATATATTTAAACATATTTATATATTTATTTATATATATTTATATGTTTATATATTTATATATATTTATATGTGTTTGTATATATTTATATATATTTATGTATGTTTATATATTATATTTATATATATTTATATATATTTATATATTTATTATATATATATTTAGATATATTTATATATTTATATTTATTTATATATATTTATATTTATTTATATATATTTATATATTTATATATTTATATTTATTTATATATTTAATATTATATATATTTGTATATATTTATATATATAATATATATATAATTATTTATATTTATATATATTTATATATATAATTATATATAATTATTTATATTTATATATTTTTTATATATATTATATATATATAATTATATATATAATTATTTATATTTATATATTTATATATATATTATATATAATTATATATAATTATTTATATTTATATATTTATATATATTATATATTTATATGTATTTATATATTTATATATTTATATATTTTTACATATTTATATATTTATATATATTTTTATATATAAATATATTTTTGTATATTTAAATATAAATATATTTTTATATATATTTATATATTTATATGTATATTTACATATATATTTTTATCTATATTTATATATATTTATAGTTATGTACACATCCTATGTTTCTCTCTCTCTGGAGAACCCTGACCAATACAAACTGTAATCTTTGCTTTGGCAGTTTGAAATCCTTTACCTTACTGTGTTTTATAAAAACACTGCTGAATTTAAGTGCCAAAAGTGAAAATTTAAGAATTGCAAATATTTTTCAGAGGTCATCTGAGCCATTTCAAGGAATTTTTCATATTTTCATCTGAGGTAAGCCTCAATTAAAATAACTAGTATCAAATCATTCCTTATACAATTATCTGCTAAAAATTGTGTTTTGATTTCTAAGCTAG
>NW_022096438.1:0-79869 GCF_006542625.1 Nomascus leucogenys
TTAGTGAGATTTATTTTACTTGGGGTGAATAATATTTTTAAAGTCCCTGGCCAGGCATGGTGGCTCACACCTGTAATCCCAGCACTTTGGAAGGCCGAGGAGGGTGGATCAACTGAGGTCAGGAGTTTGAGACCAGCCCGGCCAACATGGTGAAACCCTGTCTCTACCAAAAATACAAAAAAAATTAGCCAGGCATCGTGGCAAGCACTTGTAATCCCAGCTACTTGGGAGACTGAGGCAGGAGAATTGCTTGAATCTGGGAGGTGGAGGTTGCAGTGAGCCGAGATCATGCCAATGCACTCCAGCCTGGGTGACGGAGTGAGACTATGTCACACACACACAAAAAAAAAATTAAAGTCACCCATCATCAGTAGAACAAAAACAAACCTTTTTAAATTTTTTTGTTAACCAGACAATAGCCACAAAATATACAGCAGTAGAAGGAAATTAACATGTATTGAAAACCTGTTGTATGACAAGCACTCTACATTCACTTTCACATGTGTTTTCTCATTTAATCATCACAATCCTTCCATCATCCCCATTTGGCAAATGAGGACACTGACAGAGTGGCTGAATAATCTACTCATAATTTTACAGCTAATAAATGCTGGAACTGGAATCCAAAATTGTAGTTATCTGATCCTGAGAAATAATGATGTTTCCAAATAATTCATCTGCTGTTATTACCCATGTGCTTAAAATTCTTCTACAACTCACTGTTCCCTGCATTAGAAAGTTCACACTCCAACAAGGCATCTAAAGCACTTTTAGGTTAGATCCTCTCTTCTGTCTTTTCAGATTAATTCCACATCACTCTCTTATAAACTCCTCTACTCTCTGTCACTGAGTATACTTATTTTTCTCATAAAATGATTATGATCTTCACTACCTTTTAGCCTTTGCACAATGTCTTATCTCAGCCAAAAATACTGTCCCATCTACCTGAATCTCCCTCTATCACCACTTCTAATCACTCTCCTTTCTCATCTGCAAACTATAATCATCCATAAGGACTCTTCAAGCATCATCTTCTCTGAGAAGATGTCCTTCTCTATATCAGAAAATGAAAACTGCAGGTATCAGATGTTTAATTTCTTACCATATTTATTTTTTAAAAGTACAAATGTGTTCAGACAGAAGTTATTTTATATGTATAGGAATAAAAAGGCAAAACGGCTAGAGATATTTAATTTCTACTTTATACAATTCATTATTTTTGTTTCTACATAGAGCAGATATGATTCTTGCAATTAGAAAAAAATATATGTATTTCCTTAAATTAGGAGGGAGGATTAGCCATGAATTTTTTGCCTCCCATCTTTTCAAGAACCCCCTGAAATGAAATAGAGAAGTACAGAAAAAGAGTAGGAAGGTATAACATCCTTTATTTTATATCAGGGTTTCTCCGTATGGTCCCAAGATGGGCATTACAGCTCCAGGCACACATATTCACCCAGTAACTTCAGGAGAAACAAGTACAAACTGGAACAACTATTCCTTCTTTTGTGTTAACAAAGGAACATTTTTTGTAGATGATCTTAGCTAAGTTTTCTCCATTTCATTAGGGCAAAATAGGGGTCATTACCCCTTCTCAAAATCAATCATTGCCAGAGGGAGGACAATGATTGGCTTTATGACTAATCAAGAGATTCCTGGGCTGGGAGGAAGGTAACCTTTACTGAACACATACCCTCCTGAGAGAGGGAGAACACTCACAGTTGAGCTCTGTTAATAAGAAAGTGGCTGGGAGAAATACATTGTTCCCCACATTTAAGCCCCTAACTCAATCTCAAGCCCTCCTTTGCCTTCTAAATCTTCTGCTGTGTTCATTAACCCTTTAGCTCTGCAATCAACAATTCGCTTATATCTTCAGCACCTTCTCTGAATGTTTCCTTGACCTCCTTGTCTTCTTTTCTGGTTTTTTTTTTTTTTTTTTTGATGGAGTTTTGCTCTTGTGCCCAGGCTGGAGTGCAGTGGTACAATCTTGGCTTACTGCAACCTCCGCCTCCCAGGTTCAAGCGATTCTCCTGCCTCAGCTCCTGAGTAGCTGGGATTACAGGTGCATGCCACCATGCCCAGCTAATTTTTTGTATTTTTAGTAGAGGTGGGGTTTCATTATGTTGGACAGGCTGGTTTTGAATTCCTGACCTCAGGTGATCCACTGTCCTTGGCCTCCCAAAGTGCAGGGATTACAGGCGTGAGCCAACGTGCCCAGCCAACCTCCTTGTCTTAACTGGTTTCCTCTGAGTACCCTGCTCACCTGCAGGCTGTTTTATTTTCCATGACCCCATATATCTCATGGCTAATGTTCAGCTAGGAGGCCTCTACTCTCCACTGGCTGTTTCAAATATATCTCTTTTTTCTTCTTTCCAAACTAACAGCTTTTTTGAAGCTTACAACAAAAGTCACCACCCACTACACCTTCTAGGTATGTACTGTCATCTACAAAACTTTGAGTCATGCCTCTTCATTCATTAAAGTTGGGGGCCCCTAATATGGTATATTTCCCTCTATCCCTGTTCTTGTCATCATTCTTGGTGTGTAATATTTGTATGTGGTTGGATGCAAAAGAAAGAAAAAACAACACCAACAAGATATTTAATCATCACGAAAACCATTCAAAGATTGTTTATCAACTTATGCATATTATACACTAAAGCATAATACTAATAATATAAATAGAAAATGTTAATGTTTAATCAAGAGCATCACCATATTTTAGTTCTGATACCTCATGTCATTTTCTAGGAGCTTTCTTTTAGACACTTGATGATACAGTGCAAACAGTTCAATAGTGTTAACATCTTACCTGGCCTTTTAAGTTAAGCAAATTTAAATGTAAGCACTCTGTCTCACTTGATAAGACATCCATGGCTGGGCGCGGTGGCTCATGCCTGTAATCCCAGCATTTGGGAGGCCGAGGTGGGCGGATCACCTGAGACCAGCCTGGTCAACATGGCAAGCCCCATCTCTACTAAAAGTACAAAAACTAGCCAGGTGTGGTGGTGGGAGCCTGTAATCACAGCTACTCAGGAGGCTGAGGCAAGAGAATTGCTTCAACCTGGGAGGTGGAGGTTGCAGTGAGCTGAGATTGTGCCACTGCACTCCAGTCTGGGCAACAGGGCAAGACTGTCAAAAAAGAAGAAGAAAAAAAAAACAAAACCTCTGCCATCCTGCTCCATTGCATGAGCTATATATAGACTGAGTCTCTCTTCAAGTGATGTTCATTCCTACTCCTTCTTTTCCTGTATCATCAAAAAAGCACCTCACAACAGACATTTTGAACTAACCTCTTGATATCTGATGTGCCTTGATAATACATAAGCTGAAATTTAATAAGAACATTATAGCTGATTTATTCCTCATTACAATAGCTCACTCGAGTTCATCCATAGACACTAACATGGAACTTTGTGATCTCAACAGCACAGATGGGTAGAAAAAAGATATACTACTCAACTTATGGTGAGGTTATGTCCCTATAAACCCATTGAAAGTCAAAAATATTACTAAATTGAAAATGCATTTAATACCCTGATAAATCCATCATAAAGTTGAAAAATTCTAAATCAAACCATCATAAGTCAGGGATTGTCTGTTAACTGTAGTGTGTACGTACTTCACTCATATCTGTCTCCAGGGTTTAACTGGAGTATTAGAAGAAAAGAAGAGAAAGAATGGTGCAGAAAGATATTTTAAGAAATAGTAAACAAGACCTTTCTAAATAAATGGAAGACGTAAATTTCCATTGTCAAGAGGCTCAGAGAGCCTAAACAGGCTAAATTTAAAGAAAACTATGCCGAGACACATAGTAAAACTGCCAAAAATCAAAGACAAAAATGATACATGTTACATGATTTAATGACTGTAAACTTCTCATCAGATAACATAGCAGCTAGAAGACCGTGAAACATTTAAAGTTCTAAAAACTTCATGTGTATTAGCGGAGTCAACCCAGAATTCTATATCCAGGAAAAATATGTTTGGAGAATAAAGTTGAAGTCAAGAATTTTATGGATGAAGAAAGACTAAGAATTTGTCAACATCAGACTCCACATTACAGGAAATACTTAAGGAAGTTATTCAGACTCAACAGAAATAGCATAGGGCAGCCTAAATCTTCAGAAATAAATGAAAAGCATCAAAAATGATAAATATCTAAGAAACATGAAATACTAATTTTAACTTTAACTGGTTTACAATACGTATACATGTTCAAGAAAAAATATAACATTAATATAGCATTATTTTTTGAGGTTTATATTTCATGTATGTATGATACATATGTCAGCTACTTTATAAAGGATGGTGGGGGAGAGAGTAAATGGGTATACAGAAATGTGAGTTTCTCCATTACATATTAAGTGACACAGTAGTAAATTTAAGAATACAGTGAAACATTACAGATGTATCATATAACTTTTAGAGTATGCACTAAAAAGTATAGCCAAAGAGGTATAGCCAAAAGATAAATTGAAATAAAATAAAATTTCATATATTTTCCCCACTATCAAAAAGTCAGAAAATGAGTAAAGGTACAGAAAGAAAACAGAAAACAAACCATAAACTGGCAGACTTAAGTTTAATTATATCAATCAATAACTACATTATATGATAATGGAATAAATACTCACAAGGCAGAGGTTACCAGAGTGGGTGAAAAAGCAAATATCTATTATATGCAGCCACAGAAGGCATACTTAAATTAAGATTACAAAAATGGAAAAAATGGCAAATGACAACTGTGTTCTCTCTATAGAGGGTACATTTTATTTCTAATGAAAGTGATAGTTAAAAGTAAGTAGATGGAAGAAGACATCCTATATAAACATAAGTATTAGAAGGCTGACATGGCTCCATTCATATGAAATAAAATAGACTTAAAAAGATTATTACTAAAGATAACTAAGCACATTTCATAAAAATAAAAGGTCATTCTGTTTTGAAGACATAACATCCATGTGTGTATGCCTAATGAATGAGCCTCAGAATACACAGAGCAAAAACTGACCAAATTAATGGGACAAATAGACAATTTCGCACTCGTAGAGAAAACTATAACATACCTCTGGATTAAATTTGACCCCCTCCCAAATTAGTAAAGAAATAAATGAATTACCCTACCAACCAGCTAAAAAAGAAAAATCATATGATCGTATTAATTGATACAGAAAAAGCACTTGACAAAATTCAACACCCATTCATGATAAAAACCCTCAGCAGTCTTGGAATAGAGGGGAGCTTTCTTAACTTGGCAAAACGCATCAACAAAATACCGACAGCTACATCATACTTAACGGTGAAACTAAATCTTTCTCCTTAAGATTAATAAAAAGAAATGAATGTACATTCTTACTACTCTTATTCAACAGAGTAATGGAGGTTCCAGTCAGCACAAAGAGGCAATTATTCTTTAAAAAGTAAAAGGCATACAGATTAGAAAGAAAAAAGAAATGAAATGTTCCCTTTTTGAAGATGACGTTATTGTCTGTCTACATAGAAAATTTCAATGAATCTACAAGAAACCAACTAAACCAAACAAACAAACAAAACTCTTTCCCACCTTCCAGCCAAGTCTAGTGGCTCACATTTGTCATCCCAGAACTCTGGGAGGCCTAGGTGGGAGGATCGCTTAATCCCAGGAGTTTGAAACCAGCCTGGCAAGACTCTGTCTCAGAACACTCCCACAAAACCAAAACAAACAAACAAACAAAACCTTCTTAGAGTTCAGCAAGGCCACAGGATGCAACATCAATACACAAACACAACAGTATTTCTATATGCTAACAACAGAGTATGTGGAAATTGAAATTAAAACACAATATAATTTGCATTTGCTCCAAAGAAAATGAAAGATGCAAATCTAACAAAGCATATAAAGCATCTGCTTAATGCAAATTACAAAATGCTGATAAAAGAAAGATGATCTACAATTGGAAACATACCATGTTCATGTAATAGAAGACTGGGCACAGCAAAAATGTCAAGAATTCCCAAATAGCTCTATAGGATTACTGTAATTCCTAGCAAAGCTCCACAAATAGTTTTTTAGACAAATATGTGTTTATTATATATTTTAAATGAAAAGGTAAGGGATACAGTATAGCTACAATAATAGTTTAAAAGAATAAGGTAAGAGAAATCATTCTATATTTTGTTAAAATCTGCTATATCACTTTAATAATCAGGACAGTATGGTACTGGATAAATAGGGCAGAATATAAAACCCAGAAACAGAATAAGACTCTGTCTCTACAAAAGAGAGAATCTAGAAATAGACTCACACAAATACACCCAACCAATTTTTAACAAAGGTGCAAAAGCAATTAAATGAAAGAAGGATAACATTTTAATAAATGGTGATAGAGCAATTGGACATTCTCAAGCAAAAGAATAAATTCAACCTAAACCTTACATCTTTATGCACAAAATAACTCAAAATTGGTCAGAAACTTTAACGTAAAAGGTAAATTATAAATCTTTGGGGGAAAAAAGAAGACAAAATTGGTCCAAGTCCAGATCAAAGAGTTCTTAGATATGAACCCAAAAGCATGATCCAAAAAGAGCAAAATTGATACATTAAACCTCATCAAAATAAGGTTTTAACTTCTGATCTGCAAATGAGGGTGGGCAAATAGACAAATTACAGACTGGAAAAAATATGTGTTCACTGCATTTCCAACAAAAGACTTGTATCTAGAATGGAATTGACCCTTGAAACATAGGTTTGAACAGCACGGTTCCACTCATATATGAATTTTTTTCAATAAATATATTGGAAATTTTTTTTGAGATTTGCAGCAATTTAAAAAAAAACTCATAAATGAACCACATAGCCTAGAAATATAAAAAAAGGTTTGTCATGAATGCATGAAGTACATGTAAAAGTATTTTATCATTGACTGTTTTAAAATAACATGAATCTATTATAAAAAGTTAAAATGTATCAAAATATATGCATACACTTACAGACTACATGGTGCCATTTGCAGTCTAGAGAACTGTAAACAAACATAAAAATACAATATAAAGTCATAATTATGTAAAATTAATTGTAATACATTGTGTACTGCAGAAATACATTTGTAGCAACAGCTTATTGCTCTTGCAGTGAGCTTGTGCGATGACTATCTGCATAAACCACTGTATGATACTAACCATCTCCCTAATCATCACTACGTGAACAGTTTGTTTCTCCAGTAAATTGCTTATGGCAGTTTAAAAAATGATCTCCCATGGTTCTCATGTAGTTCTCACCGTGTTTAGTATAATACTGTAAACCTTGAATAACACCATGGGATCCATACAAAGTGCCACTAATGATACATCATAAGAAAAAGGTGAATTGCTTGGTATACCACAGACTGAGGTGTGCAGCTGTGATTGCCCTCCATTTTCAAGATAATCCAGCATAAGGACTATTGTTAAAAAAAAAAAAAGGAAAAATTTGTGAAGCTGTCATGGCAGCTATGCCAACAAGTGTGGAAACCTTGTTCTTTTGCAAATTACCTTTTTTTCTTGTATTGAAAATGTAGCTTTTATGTAGGTGTAGGATTGCTATAAGAAAGGCATATCTATAGACTCTAATTAATGTGATTTGAGAAAAAGCAAAGTCATTCTATGATAATTTAAAGCAAAAGGAAGGTAAAGGTGGAGAATAGTATGCCTGCAAAAGATGGTTTGATAAATTTAGAAAGAAGTTTAACTTTTAACGTGTCAAGATAACAGGAGGAGCAGCTTCTGCTCACCAAGAGGCAGTGGACAAGTCTTCAGATGACATTAAGAAAATTACTGAGGAGAAAGGGGATATCTGCCTGAAAAGGTTTTTCAATGCAAATGAAAATGCCCTATCCTGGTTGCGGAGGGGGAGGCTACAAAGGATATTTATGAGTAAGGAAGAGATGTAAGCACGGAGATTTAAGGCAGGAAGGGATAGGCAAATTCTACTGTTTTGTGCAAATGCACTTGGGTTTATGATAAGGACTGCCCTTATCTATGAAGCTGCTAACCCCCAAGCCTTGAAAGGAAAAGATAAACACCAGTTTTCAGTCTTTTGGTTGTACAACAAGAAGGCCTGGACAACAGAAACCAATGTTCTGGATTGATTCCACCCATACTTTGTTCCTGCAGTCATGAAATACCTTGCCAGGAAGGGATTGCATTTTAAAATTCTTTTGGTATTGGAAGACACGTCTGGCTACCCAGAAACCCTGAGATCAAGTAGTCTACTTGCCCCCAAACACATCTCTCTAATTTGCCCCCTAGATCAAGGGGTCATAATAACAATTTTAAGGCCCCCTGCACTCTATGGAAAGGATTGTCAATACTATGGAAGAGAACCCTGACAGAACTTAATGAAATTCTGAAAAAAATTACAGCACTGAAGATGTCATCATTGTTATAGAAAATGCTGTGAAAGCCATCAAGCCCAACACAACAAATTCCTGCCAAAGAAAACTGTGTGCAGATGCGGACATGACTTCACAGGATTGATGACAGAGCCAAACAAGGTAATCATGAAAGAGATTGTGAATATGGAAAAAAAAAAAAAGGTTGAGGGATGAAGGGTTTCATGATAGTAATCTTGGAAAAATTCAAAAGGTAGTAGACACCAGAAAAATTAACAGAAGATCATTTGATGGAGAAGAATACTTCTAAACCAGTACCAGATGATGAGGAAGAAGACAGAAGAAGCAATGCCAGAAAACAAGATGATATTAGACAATCTGGCAGAAGGGTTTCCATTATTCAAGACTGCTTTTGACTTCTTTTACAACACGGTCCTTTCTATGATACAGGCACTAAAACTAAAGCAAATGATGGAAGAAGAACTGGTAGTGTATAAAAATATTTTTAGAGAAAAGAAAAAGTAAAAAACAGGCATGATGTCTAAGAATTGAACAGAATGTGACTGCCTTTCCTGACTCCCCTTCTATACCTTCTCTGCCTCTGCCATCCTTGAGACAGCAAGACCAACCCCTCCTCTTCCTCCTCCTCCTCAGCCTACTCAATGTGAATATTGGATGAAGGCCTTTATGAAAATCTACATTCACTTAATGAATAGTAAATGCTTTTCTCTTATGATTTTTTAAAAATCATTTTCTTTTCTCTAGCTTACTTTATTGTAAGAATACAGCATATAATACATATACAAAATACATGTTAATTGTCTACGTTATTGCTAAGGTCACTAGTAGGCTATTAATAGTTAAGTTTTGGGGGAGTTAAAATTTATGTGTGGATTTTTGACTGCATGGGGGGTCAGCACCCTATGCCCACATTATTCAAGAGTCAACTCTATATAAAGAACTCTAAAAACTCCATAGGGGGGTTGAGGATGGTGGCTTATGCTTGTAATCCCAGCACTGTGGGAGGGTGAAGTGGGTATGTCACTTGAGCTCAGGAGTTCGAGACCAGCCTGAGCAAAATAATGAGACCCTGTCGCTACCAACAACAGAAACAACAACAAAAAATAAACAAATAAACAAAAATTTAAAAAATTAGCTGGGTGTGGTGATGCATGTCTGTAGTCCCAGCTACTCAGGAGGCTGAGGTGGGAGAATCCCTTGAGTCTAGGACATGGAGGTTGCAGTGAGCTGAAATCGCAACACTGTACTCCAGCCTGGGTGATGGAGTGAGACTCTGTCTCAAAACAACAACAACAACAACAACAAACAAAAAACTCCACAGGGGAAAACAACTTAGATCTAAATACAAAATAAGCCAAAGCCGTGAATAGACTTCTAAAATTATTTCTTTATTTTTAAATTTTATGGCTACCTACTACTTGTACACATTTATAGGGTATATGTGATATCTTGATAGAAGCATACAATAAGTAATGATCAAATCAGAGTAGTTAGGATATCTATCACCTCAAACATTTATCATTTCTTTGAGTTCGGAACATTTCAAATCCACTCTAGTTATTTTGAAATATACAATAAATTATTGTTAACTATAGTTGCCCTATCATGCTATGTAATACTAGATCTTATTCCTTCTATCTAACTGTATTTTTGTACCCATTGAACCAACCCCTCAGTATCGTCCACCCTCCTCACTTCCCTTCCAGTTTCTGGTAACCATCATTCTATTCTCTATCTCCATGAGATCAATTTTTTTTAGCTCCCACATATGAGTTAGATCATGCAATATGTGTCTTTCTGTGACTGGCTTATTTCACTTAATATAATGACATTTAGTTCCATTCGTGTTGCTACAAATGACAGGGTTTCTTTCTTTTTTATGCTGAGTAATAATCCATCCTGTATATACACCGTAATATTTGTTGATGGAAGTTGATCATCAGGTTGATTCGGTATCTTGGCTATTGTGAATACTGCTGTGGTAAACATCAGAGTGCATATATCTCTTTGGAATTCTGATTTCCTTATTTTGAGGTAGAAATGCAAAATGATGCAACCACTTTTCACTTATCTTAGGCATTTTCTTAAAAAGTTAAACTTATGCTTATCATCAAACTCAATCATTTCGAGAGAAATAAACCACATATCCACAGAAAGACTTGTAAACATCTGTTCATAGCAGCTTTATTCACAATAGCCAAAAACTATAATCAACCCAAATTTCCATCAGCTATACATTGCAGTATATCCATACAATGGAATTCTAGTCTGCAATAAAAATAATGAACTACTAATACATGCAACAATCTAGATGAATCTCAAAATCATTATTCTGAGTAAAAGAAGCTAGATACAAAAGAGCATATACTCTATGATTCCATTTAAATAGGATTCTAGAAAATGCAAATGAATCTCCAGTGATATAAAATTGATTAGTGATTGCCTAGTGCCAGAGATGGAGGGGGATGGGGAATAAACTGCAAAGGGCATAATGGAATATTTTTGTAGCGTGATGGAGGAGGTGGTTTGTTCAGTATAGCATACATCTGTCATAACTCTCAAATTGTAGGCTTTATAGGGATGCAGTTTATTTTATGTAAATTATATTTCACTAAAGCTGATTTTAAAAATTAACACCCATTTGAAAGAGTCTGAATACAGAAATAAATATCATGGCCATCGTTCTTAAGGAGTTTATGATCACTCCCCCAATTTCCACTGTTTTTCATGGTTAGAAGCTGGAGGAATGGCAATGAATCTTTTTGGTTTCATTTTGTCTTATTTGTAAACAACAAATTTATACCTGCAAGATGGGATAAAGGTTTAACTTTTGGCAGACAGAATCAGACACTTTGATCACTTTTCCACTAAATCACTTAGTCAACCAGCATCTAACTTTCCCTGACAGAATACGGTATCTAAAAAAATTGCTGATTAAATCCCAGGCACTGATGAACAAAGAATAACATTCAGTTAGATCCAAAGTTACATGAAGTTGAAACATCTCTTAATAAGCCAACCAGATACTTTTTGTTAGATAAAGTTAGGGAAGAAACACCTACTTTTATAACATTGTAACAGATTTCACCCCAAGAGTGGCATAGAGACATTAAAAAAAAAAACAAAAAAAAACATAAGTTGATGACTAATATGTAATTTCACACAGAGAAGACTGTCCTCATGCATATAACCAGGTATAATATGCTTCTCACTGTGATATTTTAAACATGATTTTTAAGATCAAATACGTAAATAAACTTACCGAAGAAATGATTTGATGTTTTCAGCTTTCATTTCAGATACCAGTTCCCACCGTATACTTTGATGATAGCGCACAGAAGTGGTTATTTCTTTGAGAGGCTTAATAAACCAGCCTGAGGAAAAAAATACACAAACATGCACACATATACACAAAATCACTTCGACTTTATTAAAACTAGAAGCCACCCCTCTCTCCTTCCCCACAAAAAGCCTTTATCTGACAAATAGATCATGGTGAGCTTTAAAAAATAATGTTCATATTAAATGCAGAAAACCTGTAAATTCTGATATGTAGTATAATTTTGAGGTGCTTAAAAGGAGTATTATTTAAGAGAAGCTCTTTCAATTTCTCACGTTATGCATGAAGGCGTGGCTTTTCTTCTTCTTCCCTGGATATCTAGTCCCTGACACATAGGGAACATTCCACAAATATTTATTTACATATAGAACAGGGTTTTGTTTTGTTTTGTTTCATTTTGCTTTGTTTTTAGTGCTGTCCGTATTAGTTGAAAGTTTTGACTCACTCATGTTGCTTGGAAATAAAACGATTTTTTTTCATCCCTGCAGATAGTGACAGCTGTAGGTTGTCTCTAGTGAACTCAGGGAACATTTAATAAATTTGAATTTCAAGCACACTTTGTCTGCTAGGAAGCCCAAAATACATTCCATCTGGTTTCTGAAATTTGCAGAGTTTATCATATCTAGCCCAGCCGGCCAGGGCTAGCGCACAGCCCAATCCCTTGCGGCTCCAGGATTTCTCCCTTTATCTCTGCAGAGAATCACGAGCCCCGGAGTCAGGAGAGAGTGTTTCGTTCACTTACCCACCATAAATCCCACCAGGAAAGATGCCAGCGCAGCAGCCAAGCACATCCAAAGGTACAGACGGCCCCTGGACTTCGCCATGGCTTCTTGAGGACTGAGCTTGGGGCGCCTGCTACATTGGCGAGCTTCGGGGCTGCAGAGAAACACAGAGCGCTCTGGCAGGAGGCTATGAGCGCTGAGTGGCCTCCTCTGACATTCGCAAGGCCACGCCTCCGCCCTACCCGCTGGGGACCTGTGGTCCCCAGGGGCCCTCGATGGGGGAAAGGAAGCCCTGCAGAGGGAGGAGGCATTCTTCCCGCCTTTTGGCGGACAACTTCCATTCTGTGGATCCCGCAGTAACCCCGACGTAGTAGGTGGCGGGAGCTGCTGAAAATGTCCCTAATTATTTCCTAAAGAACTCGACGGCTGTTTGCCACGCCCATCCCCCAAAATGCCCAATTTCGGCTCAGAAGTGAATTTAAGTATTGCTTTTCCTGATCTATTGGTTATTCTTCTTCCAGATTCTCTGCTGTAATTTCCCACTCGTCAAACTCGGAAAGAATTTCTGGTCCTGGGTGCTCCGCTGTTAAAGCTGTTAACACCACTAATACCTCAATCACTGTCAGCATCAAAATCGATGGGATTGCCTTCTTTTGTTCCCCTTTACTTAAACAAAACTCCACATTTCTGTAATTCTGTTCCCACTCATTTAACTGAGGTTTTTACCTGCCTCACTGGAATGTTTTAAGTTCACATTAGTAAAAGTAATCATTGAAAGGTCCTTGCACTGCCAGTAGTTACTGAGAGTAGGTTCTTCATGCTGAAGCTCAGACATCAATTTCTCAAAATATGGTGCTTTGACATGCTAAACCGAAGAAACCAGAGGGTCTCTCTGACCATACCCCTCTCTTCCAGCTCCTCTCTCTCAATCCTTTGTCTCTCCCACAGCACAGAATAAAGCTGTTCTCTAAAGTTCCCTTATCTGACTAAAAGTCCAGAACTACTAAAGGAAAAAACAAAGAAAAAAACAGTTTCTTTCCTGAGTTTTCATTAACTGAACTAATACCTCAGGAAGAAGGACTACAGACTGTCAAAACAACTGGCAGACTTCTGTCACAAACCATTGTCTGCCCTGTAGGGCCAACAGATTTTGTCCCAGGCCATTGTATATTCTTCAAGCCCATTGAATTCCTCTAAAATTCATTTACTACCCTCCTAAAATTATACACACATTCCCATCTTCCTTTCCTCTAAAAAGATGGGTATATTATCATCTGCACCTCATTGGTTATTGGGTAATCATTCTACCATGATTCCCCTATGCTATCTAGTTCAATAAATTTGTAAGCCTTTGTTTTTCTAATAGTCTGCCTTTTATGAGTTGATTTTCCAGCAAAACTTCAGAGGGTGAAGGGCAAGCTTTCCATTAACCCCTACATTAACAATGGCCCCAGTCCTCACCATACTACATTCATGAAGCATTTTTCTTTAAAGGTGGGTTTGCAAAATAGTGGCCATTGTAAATAGGCTGCATCCAACCATCTCACCTCAGAGAAAAATTTTAGGAATTTATGATTGGCTTCACGTATCTAACCAAACGTAGTTATTTCAGCCAAAGCAAAACTGCTGAGTTGATTTCAAAGACGGTAATATACCTAGGATAAACTTCACAGCATTGTCTGCAGCCCTGATGGCTTTAGGTAATGCACCTTTGCTCCTAATAAGTGATTGGAAGAGTCAAATTTATTTTTCTGGGACATAATTTTTTTTGTCCTTGTATTTCATTGGCTATGAATTGAACATAATTGTTGATAGGTATGCCTAATGACTTATTTCTTGAAACTTTTGTAGCATACCTGGTACTTAACTTTGAAGCAAACCTCCTTAATGAACTATTGATTTCTAAATGTTTGCATGCAATTTAAGTCCCAACTAACTTCAGCTTTTTCAGCTACTAGCCCGTTAGACATTCCTTGACTGACTCCTCCAGTGTTTTCTATTTTAGAGAGAAACATCTTTCAAAACACATTTTCACAACAAAGTAAGTTTGTTCCCCCTTATATGCATACACGCAACACCATATATACGGAATTAGAATAGAATTATTCAAAAGGTTCAATATCCAGTGAAGTAACTAAACCCCTCAAATATGGCTTAAGAAACATTTTCCAAGAGCACTCAGAATTATTTTTATGTGTTGCAATATGAAATAATACTGGGATTTTAATTACTCTCCAGCGTTTAACAGGTGACACATAAAGGTCTCAAACGATATCAAATGTTATTTTTATACATATAAATATTTTGGGAATTGATTGTGTAATTTTTCAATTTTTAGACTCTTGGCTTTTTCTATTTGCTACCCATTGGACCATTCACTGTTGACCACATAGCCCTCAGATCAAAATTATCTCCAGGAATAGCTTTATTAAAGAAAGATAAGGTAGAAACTAATGAATAAAGTTGCTAAGCTATTTATTAAATTTATTTTTTCCTGCTCATTTTGTGTTTTTTATTGCCAATTGAAGTTTGAGTAATAGAATAAATCAATGCATTATTTAACACTGTTTGCCAGTTTGAATAATCTTCCTAAATTAAAATTAGATTATTCATTCAACCAACATTTCTTGAGAGGCTATAACATGTCACACATTATGCACAATTCCAAGAATATGATCCTTGTTTTTATGAAGCCTATAATTCAATGAGAAGGCAAATATTGAATAAAAAAATTAAATATAAAGAGTTCCAAGAATGAGCAATGTTACCTCAAATATGACTGTCGTCTCTGTAGGTGGCATCTGCAATCTTGAAAAGCCATTGTAAAAAGCCCAGTTAGCTGGCTCAAAAAGTCTTTGTCCTTTTGTCAATATAGACACTGCAAGCATTCAAAATTCTATGTTAATTAAGTTTGTAACAGAAGGCTGCTATCAAAAAGTAATTCCTAATTATTACCATCTTGGCAGATACTTGTACTTTGCAAAGCACACTTAACAAAGCAACACTGTTGACGTAGGGCAATCCTTTTCAATTTCTCCATCAAAGCTAATGGTATATAAAAACTTTTAGTATTGAAAACCAGTCTCTCAATGAAGCTATTTGACACATTTGACCTGCTCATGATTCAGTGAGCCTGTAACATAACAAAACTCACCACTTCCTCCATTTAAGTTAAATTGCTCTTATCTAAGCAATTTTTCCTCCTCTTCTCCATCGTAGCAGAGGCAATTTTGTAACTCCGAAGCTCAAGTTCCTTCAAACAAGCTATGGCAAAGTTTGAAAACAAAGTGTCATATATGTACTAATAAAGCAGTATATATAAATTTCACGTGCAGAATTAAGCTTTAATTATTAAGCTTTCATATAAAAGAATAGTGTTGAACTTGATGATAAAGTGGCGAGATATTTGTCAAACTCACAGTCTCACCAGGTGCTGTGCCACAAAATTTCAGGTTTTGCTTGAAAATGTTGCCTTATTCTGCATATGTGAGGCTTACTGTATAGATACAGACATTATGCCATTAGTGATGTCACAAGGTGGCATTACTAGGGAAATGAATAGGCCCACATGATGTTGTGGTCATCTAGAAAACAATGTTCACTTTCAAAAATGTGAATGGTTGATGTTATGACAGCTGTGATTTAGCACAAGAATTATATTCCAGTTGGGTATTTGTTTCTTTTCTCTTTTATAGGACAGGGTCTCACTATGCGGCTTCGGCTGGTCTCTAACTCCTGGCCTCTCAAAGTGCCGAGATTACAGACATGAAGCACTGTGGTTAAGCATTTTTAAAATTCTGGGCTACAAAGTTGTCAAAAATTAGTTTCAAACATAAAATAAGATGTTAGAAAATTAGTACATCAAACAATATACCAGAACCTATATAACAGAGGAGAGGTGAGACAAAAGAAGTCTAGATAGTGAGAAGAGGTAAAAGACTGATAAAAGTGAGAAGAAATTTTAAAAGAAAAGCAGAAACCATGATTGGATGATTTACTTCTGATGTCATAATTACTCTACTCAACAATAAATGTAGAAGTTAGAAAAGACCTACCAGGTTAATGTGTAAAATAGACCATCCACACCTTCTCATCAACATAGGATATGCCTCCTATCATGCTAACATTCTAGTTGGAACCTTGACACTGGTAAGTTGTGTAACTGGGCCTTTAAACCAGATTTTCCGACTTAACATTGCTCATCCCTCATCATTAAAATGCTCCTTCAAGCTATTTTCCATAATAGCTTTAACTAATAGTGCCATAATTAGAGTACCTCCAGTGCTATTCCTTTACAAACTCTCATCCTATAGCCTCATTTACAGCTGCGGTCCCTGTATCCATTTAGTATCATTTTATTGTGTATAAATACCTTTATATTTCGAATCCTCTCTCTAACATATCTTTTTCTAACCCCTCTTGTCTGACACCTATTTTCACTTGATACCACTTTTTTCTGAAAAGCAGTTAAATGCACATTTCCTTTTCTTGCCTCTCCATTGACTCATGGGGTCAGAGAGGAAGGACAGATCTTTGCTCTGTCACCATTACTCCCTGTGCATTCTCTTCTGAAGTCACTTCCATCCGATTATATAATTTGCTTCCTTTTTTCATCATTGTCCACACCAAGATATTATCCCACTTTCTCCAGTGGTTTTAATGGCTACATTGTAGAATTTGAGTGTGCCCCATTCTTTGGCACTTCACTCCTCATTTTCTTTCACATCTCACATAGAATTCTTTAGTATGTTCTATTGGCTCTGCAATCAAAATGTGTCTTGAATCTAGCTGCTTACCGTCTTCACCAGCATTATTCTAATCTTAGTTGCAATCATCTCTCATGTAAAGCATTTTTATTGGGTTCTCTTTCTCCACCTATGCAGACCATCTTTGACTCAATAGAATGTCCTTCCTAAGGCAACAATCAGATCAAGTTATAACTTAAAATTTTCCAAAGCCCTGTCTTTAAATTTAAAAACAAAATTTATTAGAACAAGGATCTCTGAGAAAAAAGAAAAATATAAACTAAAAACAACCCCAATTTCCCCCAAATTTAGACCCATTAGAGTGGCTACCAAAAACTCACATGATCTAGCTTTTGAATCTCACCTCCCCTCAAAGGAAAACTGCACTAAGGAAATACATGCAAGCCAAATACATGGAGACCAGGCAATCACAAAATCAACAAAGATCACCAGCATCATAAAGAAACAGACAAACCCAAAGGGAGGGCTTGTGGCACTAAGCCCTTCTAGTGATAAATGTAATAAATTCATATGTCTATAGATAAAGGAGGCTTTGTTATATGGCAAATGGCTAAGAAAGCCCCAGCCTTCTATAGTATTTTTCAAAGATTTCTAACAAAGTAAAATAGCAAGAAGGGGGTGTTTAACAATTTTACAATTGGAGGTAACTATTGGAGAAACTAAAATTATTTGATATTTTTATTGTGGTGAGTTGAAATTCATTTGTTATTTTAAAAGAGAATTATTTTTATTAACTGGTTACTTTTCTTGACCAGCTAACCTGACCAAGGACAGCCTAATTCATAACAAGAGGAATATAATCCCTATTCTACAAGCCACATCCATAACCTCATACTTCCCTAAATTATATTGCCAGTATTTGAGACTGAGCATTCATTTCCTGCTAAGTCTCAGACCACTCTGAGAAAGGCTGCCAAACATTTGCTAGCCCTGCTCACTACCATCCCACTTTCCAAGCAAAATTCTTTTTCTTAGGCTCAGACAAGCAAGGCTATTAATGAATGAGTGAAGGGAGTTTTTCAGATCATCCAGTGATGAAGTTATGGCACACTCTGGTTTGTACAGGTTGATATGGTTTAGCCATGTCCACACCCAAATCTCAACTTGAATTGTATCTCCAAGAATTCCCACGTGTTGTTGGAGGGACCTAGGGGGAGGTAATTGAATCCTGGGGTCCAGTCTTTGTGTGCTATTCTGATGATAGTAAGTCTCATGAGATCTGATGGGTTTATCAGGGGTTTCCGCTTTTGCTTCCTCCTCATTTTCTCTTGCTGCTGCCATGTAAGAAGTGCTTTCCACCTCCTGCCATGATTCTGAGACCTCCCCAATCACATGTAAGTCCAATTAAACCTCCTTTTCTTTCCAGTCTCAGGTATGTCTTTATCAGCAGCATGTAAATGGACTAATACAGTAAATTGGTACGAGTAGAGTGGGGTGCTGCAGAAAAGATACCCAGAAACATGGAATTAACTTTGGAACTGGGTAACAGGCAGAGACTGGAACAGTTTGGAGGGCTCAGAAGAAGACAGGAAGTTGTGGGAAAGTTTAGAACTTCCTAGAGACTTGTTGAATGGCTTTGTCCAAAACGCTGATAGCAATATGGACAATTAAATCCAGGCTGAGGTGGTCTCAGATGGAGATGAGGAACTGGTTGGGAACTGGAGCAAAGGAGACTCTTGTCATGTTTTATTAAAGAGACTGATGGCATTTTGCCCCTGCCCTAGAGATTTGTGGAACTTTAAACTTGAGAGACATGATTTAGGGTATTTGGTGGAAGAAATTTCTAAGCAGCAAAGCAATCAAGAGGTGACTTAGGTGTTGTTAAAAAACATTCAGTTTTATAAGGCAAGCAGAGCATAAAAGTTAGAAAATTTGCAGCCTGACAATGCGATAGAAAAGAAAAACCCATTTTAAGGGGACAAATTCAAGTCAGCTGCAGAAATTTGCATAAGTAGCAAGGAGCCAAATGTTAATTCCCAAGACCATGGGGAAAATGTCTCCAGGCCATGTCAGAGAACTTCCCAGCAGCCTCTCTCATCACAGGCCCAGAGGCTCAAGAGGAAAACGTGATTTTTGTCGGCTGGGCCCAGGGTCCCCGTGCTGTGTGCAGCCTAGGGACTTGGTGCCCTGTGTCCCAGCCACTCCAGCTGTGGCTGAAAGAGGACAACATAGAGCTCAGGCTGTGGCTACAGAGGGTGGAAGTCTCAAGCCTTGACAGCTTCCATGTGGTGTTGAGCCTGCAGGTGCACAGAAGTCAAGAATTGAGTTCTGGAGAGGCCAGGGGTGGAATGATGTGATTTGGCTGTGTCCCCATCCAAATCTCAACTTGAATTCTATCTCCTAGAATTCCCGCTGTTGTGGAAGGGACTCTGGAGGAGGTAACTGAATCATGGGGGCTGGTCTGTCTTGTGCTATTCTTGTGATAGTGAATAAGTCTCATGAGATCCGATGGGTTTATCACAGCTTTCTACTTTTGCTTCTTCCTCATTTTCTCTTGCTGCCACCATGTAAGAAGTGCCTTCTGCCTCCCTCCATGATTCTGAGGCCTCCCCAGCCATGTGGAAGTGTAAGTCCAATTAAACCTATTTTTCTTCCCAGTCTTGGGTATGTCTTTATTGGCAGCATGAAAATGGACTAATGCAAAGGTAAAAAAGATTAAAGAAGATGCAGAGACTAAGAGAATCATGGTGGGGCCCAAGAAGATATAAAATAGCTGGTTCAGTGAATGGTCTCTGGCCTTCACAAAGACCAAAACTGTACCTGGCTACCTATTCTAAGTCCCAAAACACACACAAGTCATCTGTCCACAACAAAACTAAGTCTCTAACTAACACAAACTTTTGTTTTACTTCTTAAAATCTCTTTTCATAAAAAAGACCCGGAATCTGGAAAACATTACACTAGGTGAAATAAGCCAGACACAGAAAGGAAAATACTGCATGAGCTTACTTTTATGTGGAATCTAAAACAAGTCAAACACATAGAAACGGAAAGAAGAATGGTGGTTTTCAGGAGCAGGAAGGAGGAGGAAATGGAAAGTAGTAGGTCAAGGGGTAGAAAACTGCACTTTTATAGGATAAATTAATCTAGAGATCTAACGTACAGCATGAGGACTGTAGTTGATAACATTGTATTGCATATAAAAATTTGTTGAGGGTAGATTTTAGGTGCTCTCACCACACACACACGCATACACACACACACGCGTACGCACGCACTCACACCAGTAATCATGGTAGGTCATAGATAGTTTAATTTGCTGGACTGTTGTGGCCATTTCATTATGTATACATACATCAAAACACCATGTTGCACACCTTAAATATATACGATGCACATTTTATTGGACTCTTTCATAGAATTCTTTTTTACTGCCATATTGAGAAATGGGATAAAATCCCCTCAAGCTAAACATATAAAGCAGAGTATTAAATGTGCAATAATTAGAGGATAATTATAGTCAAATGAAAACACTGTTAAAAATTTTTCTTCAAAAAGATTTAAAAAGCATTTAACTTTAGTCAACAGTGAAGGATACAGAGACCCTAGGACTATTATTTTTGTCCTCCCTGTTGTCATCTTTGGCATGGTGAGCAGGTATACTACAAAAGTGGTGTTGCAACATCAAAACATTGCATTTTATATATTGCTTAGAGAAGAGTCTGTCTTTACAATTTATTGGCCTGAGATCCCACCTCCCACTCAGCAAAATACAGTGAAAGAGAGACTCTACCCTACTAGACAATCAGCTTTCCTGCATCTTATACTTTTATCCCATTTGATCAGTTTTGGTGAAACCAAATTTAAGACTCATCTTTGAGTACAGAATTTCAAAATTTAGAGGAAGGTGATTCTTGTTTACCTTCCACTTTAAAAAATGCTTTGGATACTTGATCTGTAAGCATTGGGAAGTGACATTTCACCTAAGTGAAGGGGTGTTTTGCTTATCATTAAAATGACTCCATTGTAAACTGTATTGCTTGTAATCTGTATCATTTTTGGCCTATGCTTTGGTTTCTGTTAGCTTCTATTTTGCAGGCAATATACATTACTCTAACTTGAACAGAAAAGAAATAGTAGTTCATAGAATCTCTGGCAAGATTAGAAAATCTTTTTTTTTTTAAATGGGCAGTGATTAAAGTGGCCAGTCAATCACAACTATGGCAAAAATGATGACAGAGGAACAATCTGGTGAGGTTGGTGTGGCTGCGGCAGCGGGACACTGGATGGCACCCCTTGCTTTAGAGATGATCCCTGTGATCACCAGCACCATAGAACAGTGAGATCATGTGCCTGTGCTCTACCAGGGGCAGGGAAGACAGATGTCTAGACTTTATAGATTCTGAGACCACGAAGAATCACACAGCAGAACATTCCACAAACATAGAAAGGGTGTTCAAATGCTGTACAGACAAAATTACACCAGCAAACAATTACATAGTCTCTTTTTTTTTGCCTGCCCAATATCTGTACATGTTAATCTTCCAATAAACTTCCAAAAAACACATCCCCAGTGGTAGTTTTGTAATTTTCACATTTAGCAAACAAGACTACACTCATCATTTCTCTAAACAGACAGGAAAAAAATGCATGAGAGTATTATTTAGAGAAGTGGTTTGCAAAGTGAGATCCCCAGACAACAGCATCAATATTACCTGACAACTTGTTAGAAGTGCAGTCTCAGGACAATTCTAGAGCTATTGAATCAGAAACTTTTCTTCAGAAATGAAGATAACTATTACTTTTAGAGTTCCTTTTATATGATGGGAAAAAATCGACCCAAACTCTTGTGGTTATTGCATCCAGCTGCAAATCTAGCTTTCTAGTTGATGCTCATTCTTCTTGTAGTTCTGTCATGATTCCATCTCAGTTATCTCACCCTATGAACAAAACTGAAAAGCTAACTGCTACTTTCACATCCTGTTTACCTCTATATGCAACAGGAGGCTGGGTTCAGTGACTCGTGCCTGTAATTCCAGCTATTTGAGAGGCTGAGGCAGGAGGATTGCTTGAACCCAGGAGCTGGAGACTGCAGTGAGTCATGATCATGTGACTGCACTCCAGCCTGGGCAACAAATGAGACCATGTCTCTTAAAACTAAAAATTTAGCCAAGATGGTGGCTCATACCTGTAGTCCCAGCTACTTTGGAGGCTGAGGCTTGAGCCAAGGAGTTTGAGTCCAGCCTAGGCAACAGAGTGAGATGTGATCTCCATTTAAAAAAAAATAAAATTAAAAAAATATATATGTAATATGGAGAAAGAAAAGAAATTTAAGATAAGCTATAAGAATATATACATGTTACAGTAAGAAATGAGACACATGAGATAAAATTTTTGTTTCAGCATTTCATTATAAAGTCACTTATAACTTCCTCCCACCACTGTTCTCCCATATTCCCTCAGCTTTCAGCAAGTATCTCAGCTATTCAGAATTATTTACCTTCATTTCTAAGGGACCTGAACCCTTGCTGTACCCTCTTGTTTAGTAATCTCAGTGAACCTTTTGCACTGAATGTAGGTTTGAGAAGGCGATTTAGATTATTATCTCAGTTTAATGGTAACTCTTCTTTATCTCCTTATGACAAGAATCTTAATTCTTTCTTACCACGAGAATTTTATACCCCAGCCAACAGTAAACTCATTTTGTGTCTACAGTGTTGTGTTCTGTTCAGTGGCATGAGAGGCTTAAGATAGCCAGGTTGGAGCTTTAAATGCCATAGCTAGATAACTATTATTTCCCCCAATAGAAACGTTTGCTCTGTAGGGACTGGAACCTCTAAATCATCAGAGTCCAGAATTGTGGGGACTACAAGTGGATCTTCAAATGTAATCTTGAGAAGTACTACCTTTTCTCTATGCTTAGTTTCCTGAGATATATATTCTGGTTGTGGGAGAAATGGCACTACATGTGTATTAGTTGCGGCTCAGCTCACAAGGTGTCCTTCAGGACAGCACTTCAAACTCACAAAATGTTGTCCAGAAAATGCTACTGTAGGCTGAGCGCAGTGGCTTAAGCCTGTAATCCCAGCACTTTGGGAGGCAGGGTCGGGTGGATCACAAGGTCAGGAGTTAAAAACCAGCCTGGCCAAGATGGTGGAACCCCATCTCTGTTAAAAATACAAAAATTAGCTGGGTGTGCTCACAGGCACCTGTAATTCCAGCTACGTTGGAGGCTGAGGCAGGAGAATCGCTTGAACCCAGGAGGCGGAGGTTGCAGACAGCCGAGATTGTGCCGTTGCACTCCAGCCTTGGCAACAGAGTGAGACTCCGTTTTGGTTTTTGTTTTTAATTAGAAAATGCTACTGTGTCTGAGTCATCAAAAAGCATTCCACTGTTCTATGAGGTTAGATTTTTGTGAATCAAGAAGTACATACAAAGACCAATGATGATCAATTAACTAAGACTACTTCCAGGTACCTGAGCTAGCACCTTGAACATACAATGTCTGGTAAACACATTACATTAGTAAATTCATCCTAATCTAAAATTTTCATTTTTGTCATTTATCCCCAGAATCTATAATCCATGCATTTGTAAGATAGTGGCCAATATAAATTGCTAAAATCTGTAATTCTTGCAGTGTGTAAGCATTATTTATAAGGATATGCTATGGAAAAAGCCTTTTTGGGTTTGATTCAATTTTAACCTGGTTACTATTTGAGAGACAATGAGTTATGAAGACTATGGATATTTTCTTTAAAAGTAGGAAAATTCCTTTGAGTGAGAGTCTAGGAGGCTCATTTTCCTCAGGGAAAGGAGGGACCACACAGGCTGGAAAGCTGGACTCTAAATCCTCTAAGTACCTCTGTATATTCACATTCCAGTGTTTGGTATCTTGCTTTTTTAAAATCAGTGCTCAGACTTTCAGTTAAGAGATTCCAGGCCGGGCGCGGTGGCTCACGCCTGTAATCCCAGCACTTTGGGAGGCCGAGGCGGGCGGATCACAAGGTCAGGAGATCAAGACCATCCTGGCTAACACAGTGAAACCCCGTCTCTACTAAAAATACAAAAAAAAAAAAAAAAAAGCCAGGCATGGTGGTGGGCACCTGTAGTCCCAGCTACTTGGGAGGCTGAGGCAGGAGAATGGCTTGAGCCCGGGAGGCGGAGCTTGCAGTGAGCCAAGATCGCGCCACTGCACTCAGCCTGGGAGACAGAGGGAGACACCGTCTCAAAAAAAAAAAAAAAAAAAGAAAAAGAAAAAAGAGATTCCAAAACCCGGATTCAACCGACCTTGCAGTTTGTCAAGTGACAGAAACAAACTCGGCAGTTGTTTATAACAACCTCAGCCTTTCACTTGCAAGAAATAAGAATTTGTGTGAGAGAAAAGGAGGATATCAGTCTCAAAGTTTTAGAATGTTACTGAATGATAATTAAGCAACAGTATTTATATCCTTCTTTGAGATACCCTTTGCTGTTAGAGGCAGCTACCCTCAACTATCATTCTTTGAATTTCTCTAGTCTTTCATGCTGTTTGTCCTAAGTCAACAAATATCTTACCCATATGATTTAAGAAATGAACGTATATTATTGTACTGAATGTAGACAAGAAATAGATGTATATTATTGCAATATACATGTAGAGAAGAAATGGATGTGTATTATTGTAAAGTGCTTTTACTACACATGAAGTGGTATAATATCATTCACAGGTAAACTGATAATTTAAAGATATATACCCTAAAGCAGTCACTAAAATAACAAAACATACAGCTAACAAGCAAAAAAGTAGATAAAATTTAATCATAAAATACTCAATCCAAAAGAAGAAGAAGAGGAAAAGAATACTTGTAACAAATAGAAAACAAATAGCTGTCTTTTCCATGGTCAGGACAAAAAAACCAAAACATAACAAACAAACAAAAAACCACATAAAAAAGCAAAAAGAAAGAAAAAAGAAAATAGTAAGATGATAAAATTAAACTTTACCGTACTAATAATCACATTAAAATTATACGATGTAAACATTCCAATAAAAAGCCAGGTTAAGAAGAACAAGATACAAAAGACACAGTTATATATGCCATATAAGAAATGAACTTTAACTATAAAAACAAATTGGTTAAAAGAAAAGAATAGAAAAAAGATGTAACTTGATAACACTAGTAAAAAAACAAGAGTAGTTATTAATACATTAGAGGAAGTATATTTAAGAGCAAAGAATATTAGCAGTGATAAAATTAGGTCATTTTAGAATCATAAAGTGATCAACTTATCGAGAGGACATAATCATCCTAAACATTTATGCACCTATGAACAAACTTTCAATATACATAAAGCAGACACTGATAGAACTGCAAGAAGAATTGAACACGTTCCTAATTATAATGGATTTTTAAACTTCTCTGTCAACAGTTGATAGAAAAAGCAGACATAAAATCAATAGAAACATATAAGATGGTGCAACACTGTCAACCAACAACAGCAGATCGTGCATTTTTTTTCAACATTACAGAAAACATTTAACAGGATAGTTCATATTCTGGGGCATAAAGCTAACCAAGTTTGAAATGGTTCAAGTTACACAAAATACATTTTCTGAGCACAATGGAATTAAATTAGAAATCAGTAACATAAAGATATCTGAAAAATTCCCAATTATTTGGAAACCAAATAACATATTTTAAATAACCTATGACTCAGAGAGGATATCTAAAGAGAAATCAGGAAGTGTTTTAAAGTGAAAACACAACAAAGGAAAGTGTATGGAATGCAAGTAAAGCAGTACTTGAGAGGGAAATTTTTAGCACTACATATTAAACTTAAAAGCCTACATATTAGAAAAGAAAAAAAAAGATCTCAAATCAATAAGTTCATATTTTATCATAAGAACTAGAAGAAGAATAGAAATTCAAACTAAAGTATGCAGAATCACAGAAGTAATAATCTTAGCAAAATTCAGTGATACAGAAAACAAAAACAATTGAGATCAATAAACCCAAAATCTATTGGTCTTTGAGAAGATCAATAAACTTGATAAAACCATTAGTAAAACTGATAAGGAAATGAAGTACAAATTACCAATATCAGGAATGAAAAAGGTGATATGGCTGTAGATTTTATAGATATTAAAAGAATTGTAAGAAAATACTTTGAAGAACTTTATGCCAATATACCAGATGATTTAAGTAAAATAGAAAAAAATTCCAGACAATAATTACAGGCAAAGACCTCTAGAAACACACTCATAATTAATTACATTTGCTACAACTTTCTTTTTTCTTTTTTTTTTTTGAGATGGAGTCTTGCTCTGTCACCCAGGCTGGAGTGCAATGGCATGATCTCGGCTCACTGTAACCTCCTCCTCCTAGGTTCAAGCAATTCTCTTGCCTCAGCCTTCCTAGTAGCTGGAATTACAGGTGCCCACCACCATGCTGGGCTTATTTTTGTATTTTTAGTAGAGATGGGGTTTCATCATGTTGGCCAGGCTGGTCTCGAACTCCTGACCTTAAGTGATCCTCCCACCTCGGCCTCCTAAAGTGCTAGAACTACTGGTATGAGCCACCATGCCTGGCCTGCTCCAAGGGGAACACATACCAAGAGAAACCGATGGGTGTCTCAGTAATAGGATGTTAAAAGGAACCTATTATAGGACTTACCCTTTGGTTGGGAGATAAGTGAATGTCTAAGAAAGAAGGGGTTTGCTCTAATTGGATGCTGTCAGAAAACAGGGAGATGGTCCAGCCATTTCATTCCTAGGTATTACTCAAGAGAAACAAAAGCATATGTCCATATAAAGACTTGTACATGAGTGTTCACAGAAGCTTTTTAAAAATTACACCCTCAGGCTGGGCTTGGTGGCTCATGCCACCTAACAAGTTGAGAGGCCGAGGAGGGTGGATCACCTGAGGCCGGGAGTCTGAGACCAGCCTGGCCAACATGATGAAACCCTGTCTCCATTAAAAATACAAAAATTAGCCGGGCAGGGTGGTGCATACCTGTAATCCCAGCTACTTGGGAGACTGAGGCAGGAGAATCGCTTGAACCTGGGAGGCAGAGGTTGCAGTGAGCCGAGATCATGCCATTGCACTCCAGCCTGGGTGACAGAGTGAGACTTCATCTCAAAACAAACAAACAAACAAAGAATTATACCCTCAACCTGGAAACAACAAAGATTTCCATTAACAAGTACTATAAAAGGTTAAACAAACTGATATAGTCACACAATCAAACACTATTTTGCAATAAAAATGTATGCACATAACAAGGACAAATCTCATAACAAATATTGAGTGAAAGAAGCCAGGCAAAAACAACAAGTGTATACTCTATGACCCATTTATATAACATTCTAGACAATGCAGACTTATCTATAGTGACAGAAAGCAGATCAGTGGTTGCTTGGAGAGGAGCAGCAGGGAAGGTCAGGAGAGTGGGATTACAAAGTGGCATAAGGAGGCCAAGCACAGTAGCTCAGGCCTGTAATCCCAGCATTGTGTAAGGCTGAGGCAGGAGGATTAATTATACCCAGGAGTTTGAGAACAGCTTGGGCAACATGACAAGATCCCATCTTAAACAAAACAAAAAGTGGCACAAGGAAATTTTTAGGTGATTGATGTTTATTATCTTGATTATGGTGGTGGTCTTACACACGTACATTTATATATGTCAAAACTTCTCAAATTCTGCAGTTTTAAGTATGTGGAGTTTATTGAAGGTCACCTATACCTCAACAGAGCTACTTAGAAAAAAGGAAAGGAGGTAATTGACTTTTTTAAGCTTCATGCAGAGTCACTTGGATCAGAAGAAAATAGACTCATCCAACATCCTCCTTCTTCCTCTATGGGCACTGATTGTAATATCTCTATTAGCATACAGATATTTAAAAAATTTATATAAATGTTTTTGATTGACAAACCATAATTGTATACATTTATAGGGTACAATGTGCGATACACACACACACACACACATATTTATATATATATAAGGTGGCATGATTAAATCAAGCTAATGAACATATCCATCGCCTCACTTACCCATCATTTTTTATGGTGAGACATGAAATTTACTATTATTTTGAAGTATGTAGTACATTATTATTGACTACAGTCACTCTGCTGTGCTATAGATCTCAAAACTTGTTCCTACCATATCTGAAACTTTGTACCCTTTGATCAACAGGCTCCCACTCCCTTCCTCCCCTTCTCCCACCTCAGCCTCTGGTAACTATCCTTCTACTTTCTACTTAGAGCACACACTTGTATTGTAGTGGAATGGATTTGAGGCTAAGTAACCTGAAAGGTTAGTTGGAAGTCGAGGCTGCTATATGAGCCACTTTTTCCCCATTGGTAAGATAGGTAAAACAACATTTTCTTCCTCGTATACGTAGGCAATATTATGACTCACTGTTATGTTTAAAGACTAAATTACAACTTTGAGTTCATGGAATTCAAGCAGAAAAATTCAGAGAACTTTTCTTTTTTTTTTTTTTTTTCCTGGACCAGACGCTGATTTTCTTCTAGCATCTCTACTGAGAAATCTTGATTCCTACTCAGTACAAATATCCAGAAACTTCTTACCTTCCTACAAACAAAAGCCACGTCTTTAATCATACTTTCTCTAGATAATGGTATTTACAGGCGCCACTTGGATTGGCTGAGAACACTTTGCTTTGCTTTACTCAGAAGGTGGACTTTATTCTTCCCACCGCCCCCCCCACTTTTGTGTTATTTCCTGTCAGTCCTTGAAGGGGCAAACTATCCCGCTCCCTCGCCCTGTGTTTCTTCCACCCTCAGCTTCACTCAGACCCATGGTATCAACACTCAATGGGTGAACTGCTTTCGACGAAAAATATTGCCATCATTGTACTAGAATTTATTCTTCATAATAATAGGAGCAAACCGACCTTAAATGTCACGTAGGTCAAGCTGTACACAAATACCTATCACGGATCTGTAGATGGGTATTGTCAAGTTCATTTTTGTATGCTTTCTACTTCTGTTCCAACTTTGACATTCATTTGCGGTTTCCAAAAGGGAGGCAAAGACAATTTTACACTTTATGGTTTTTAACTTACAAGATGTCTGTAAAGACCTCACATTAGAATCACCTGGGACCTTTAAAAATGCCAATGATTGGCTGGGCGTGGTGGCTCACGCCTGTAATCCCAGCCCTTTGGGAGGCCGAGGCGGGTGGATCACGAGGTCAGGAGATCAAGACCATCCTGGCTAACACGGTGAAACCACGTCTCTACTAAAAATACAAAAAAATTAGCTGAGTGTGGTGGTGGGCACCTGTAGTCCCAGCTAGTCAGGAGGCTGAGGCAGGAGAATGGCATGAACCCAGGAGGCGGAGCTTGCAGTGAGCCAAGATCGTGCCAGTGCGCTTCAGCCTGGGTGGCAGTGGGAGACTCACCTCAAAAAAAAAAAACAAAAAGTTGCCAATGATTGAAGCCTAATACTGAAGTTTCTGATTTATTAATAATTAGTCTGTTGCTGGGTGTTAATTGAGCTCCCCAAGTGATTACGCATGTAGGACTTCAAACCACTAATTTAGAACCTTGTGACTCAAAATTTGGGCAAAAATGAGCAGCATCAGTATCACCTGGGAGCAGCTTCGGGCCTCACTTTAGATTTACTCTAAATCTAAATATTTTATTTTTATTGAAACAATTAAGAACAGATTACAAGCTTCAACTACATCTAAATTCTCTGGATTTACTTTAAAAGAATCTACATTTTGACACAATACCAAAGTGAACTAAATTCGCTTTTTTTTTTTTTTTTGAGACAGAGTCTTGCTCTGTTGCCCAGGCTGGAGTGTAGTGGTGCAATCTTGGCTCAGTGCAGCTTCCACCTCTCCAGTTTAAGCAATTATCCTGCCTCGGCCTACAAAGTATCTGGGATTACAGGCGCATGCTATCATGCCCAGCTAATTTTTGTATTTTTAGTAGAGACAGGGTTTCACAATGTTGGGTCAGCTGGTCTCGAACTCCTGACCTCAAGTGATCTGCCAGCCTCGGCCTTTCAAAGTGCTGAGATTATAGGCATGAGCCACCATGCCCAGCCCAAATTTGCTTTAATTTGGAGAAATACTGGTCTAGAAAACACAAATTCCAAGGAGACTCAAGTTCTTGAAATAAGCTGATTTCTTGAGTACAAGTTCTTCAAATGCATTCTTCAAGATTTTTTTTTTTACTTTTTAAATTGACAAAGATTATACATATTCATGGCTATATGGGGATGTTTCAATACATGTAGATGGTGATCAGATCAGGGTAATTAGCATATCTATCATCTCAAACATTTTTTATTTCTTTGTGTTGGGAACATTCAAACTACTCCTTGGTATTTTAAACTACATAATATAGTATTGTTAACTATAGTCATCTACAGTACTATAGAACACTAGAACTTATTACTCCTACCTAACTGTCATTTTGTACCCATTAACAAATCTCTTACTATCCCTCCTTTCTCCCTACACTTTTCAGCCTGCAGTATTCGCTCTTCTACTTTTTACTTCTATGAGATCAACTTTTTTTTAGCTTCTGCATGAGTGAGAACATGTGGTGTTGAACTTTCTATTCCTGGCTTATTTTGCTTGACATAATATCCTCCAGTTCCATCCATGTTGCTGAGAATGACAGCATTTTATTTATTCTTTTTTATGGCTAAATAGCCTTCCTTGGTATATATATACCACATTTTTAAAATCCATTCATCTGTTGTTGGAAACCTAGGTTGATTCCATATCTTGGCTATTGTGAATACTGTTGGAATAAACGTGGGCATGCCGATGGCTCTCCATTATAATGCTTTTCTTTCCTTTGGATAAATTCCCAGTAGTGGGACTGCTTGAGGGGTTTCAATACTGTTCTCCATACTGGCTGCACTAATGTATATTCCTACCAACAGTGTGTGAGAGTTCCTTTTTCCTCAGCTACTCAGGAGGCTGAGGCAGGAGAACTATTTGAACCCTACAAGCAGAGGGAGCCAGATTACACCACCACTGCACTCCAGCCTGGACGGAGAATGAGACTGTCAAAAAAAAAAAAAGTCCCTTTTCTTCACATCTTTGCCAGCATTTATTTTTGTCTTTTCTATAATAGCCATCCTAACTGGGGTGAGATGTTGCCTCACTGTGGCTTTGATTAGCATTTCCCTGCTGATTAGTGGTGTTGAACATTTTTTCATATATTTGTTGGTCATTTGTATGTCTTATTTTGAGAAATGTCTGTTCAGAGCATTTGCTTATATTTAATTAGATTGTTGGGTTTCTTTGCTATTGATATGTTTGAATTCCTTGTATATTCTTGATATTAATTTCCTGCCAGATGAGTAGTTTATATTTTCTCCCATTCTGTAGGTTGTCTTTTCACTCACTTTATTATTTCCTTTGCTGTGCAGAAGCTTTTTAGCTTGATGTGATCCCATTTGTTTATTTTTTCTTTTGTTGCCTGTGCTTTTGATGCCTTATTCATAAAATCTTTTCCCAGAACAATTTCCTGAAGGATCTCCCCTATGTTTTCTTCTAGTAGCTTTACCATTTTGGGTCTTATATTTGGGTATTTGAGATACTTCGAGTTGATTTTTGTATAGGGTGAGAGGCAGGGGTCTAGTTTCGTTCTTCTGCATTTTGATATCCAGTTTTCCAAACACCATTTATTGAAGAGACTATCCTTTCCCCAATGAGTGTTCTTGGCATCTTTGTAAAAAATCAATTGGCTGAGATATGTGGATTTTCTGGGTTCTTTATTCTGTTCCATAGGTCTGTGTGTCTGTTTTTATGCCAATACCATGATGTTTTGGTCACTACAGCTTTGTAGTATATTCTGAAGTCTGGTAGCATGATACATCCAGCTTTGTTCTTTTTGCTTAGGATTGCTTTGGCTATTCAGGATATTTTTTGATTCCATACAATCTCTTTGGATTTTTTTTTTAATTTTGTGAAGAATGTTCATTGGTATTTTGATAGAGATTGCATTAAATCTGTAGGTTGCTTTTAAGTAGTACTGCCACTTTAACAACATTAGTATTTCTGATCCATGAGCATGAATGTCATCTACAGTACTATAGAACACTAGAACTTACTACCCCTACCTAGCTGTAATTTTGTATCCATTAACAAATCTCTTACTATCCCTCCTTTCTCCCTACCCTTTTCAGCCTGCAGTATCCTCTGTTCTACTTTCTACTTTTCATTTGTTTGTATCTTCTTCAATTTCTTTCATCAGTGTTTTGTAGTTTTCATTTTACCTCCTTGGTTACATTTATGTCTAGTTTTTTTTTTTTTGGTAACTATTGTAAATAGGTTTGCCTTCTTGATTTCTTTTTCAGCTAGTTTGTTGTTCATATATATAAATGCTACCAATTTTTGTATATTAGTTTTGTGTCTTGCAACTTCACTGAATTTGTTTGTTCTAAAAGATTTCTGGTAGAGTCTTCAGGTTTTCCTGTATATAAGATCGTGTCATCTGCAAACAGGAACAATTTGATGTCCTCCTTTCCAATTTGAATGCCCTTTATTTCTTTCTCTTGTCTAATTACTCTTGATAGGACTTCACATTTATATACTTTGAATATTTAAAATGTTTACATAGATGTCAGAATCAACTTTCATTTTTCATAGTAAAAGAAGACCCTACTTGTTTTGTAGTTTTAATATTAATCAGTTATTATTATCTGAGACAAATTATTTAACAAATTAAACCATCTATTAAAATATATTATCACAAATAAATTCCATAAGGAAAATATCTACAACTGTTTTCATGAAAGAAAAAAAGGCTTTTCTAAAGTTGCTTAGGCCTGGTGCTATGGCACACACCTATAAATCCAAGCACTTTGGGAGGCCATGGCAGGAGGATCCTTTGAGCCCAGTAGTTTGAGACCAGCGTGGACAAGTGAGAACCCATCTCTACAAAAGATAAAAAAGAAATTAGCTGGCTATGGTGGCGCATGCCTGTGGTCCTAGCTACTCGGGAGGCTGAGGAAGGAGGATCACTTGAGCCAGGGAGGTGGAGGTTTCACTGAACCATATTCACACCACTCCACTCCACTCCAGCCTGGGCAACAGAGCTAGACCTTGTCTCAAAAAAAATTAAATTAGTTAAATTAAACATAAAGTTGCATTGTATTTAAGAAATTAGGAAAGCAGAAAATGCTTCTTTTTTTTTTTTTTGAGTTGAACAATGAGAACACATGGACACCGGGAGGGGAACATCACACACCAGGGCCTGTCAGGGGGTGGGGGGCTGGGGGAGTGATAGTATTAGGAGTAATACCTAATGTAGATGATGGGTTGTTGGGTGCAGTAAACCACCATGGCACGTGTATACCTATGTAACAAACCTCCAAGTTCTGTACATGTATCTCAGAACTTAAAATGTAACAATAATAATAATAATAAAAACGACAAAAAAAAGGAAATGCTTCTTGTCAGAACAGATTACATATCCTCATTGCTTTTTAGAATAGCCTATAATAACAGAATATCCACAAGGTGGCAGTAATAGATCAGTTTCATCCTCTGAAATTAAACCTTGCCTATTCAATAATACAATGGATCTTTCTGAATTCACTCTAACACATAGAATACAGCAATTTGACTTAATAATTAGCCTTTAAATTTATAGTCTTGTATTATCATTTTAGTGTTTTGAATTAGTTTGTATTCTAATATATTTAAATGAATTAGTCCTATGCCAATTGACTAATTTGACATATGAAGGTGTTTTTATTCTATTTTCAGAAGTTTAGCTTTAAAAAATTTCTAAACTTCGATATCTGGTGAGTGTTAATGTTTTTATCTTATTAAAAGGTGATGGACCACACAATATTCAACTGAATTTTTTTTAACAAGGATGCAAATACAGTTTAAAGGAAGGATACCTTTTTCAACAAATGGTGCTAGAGCAATTGGACATTCATAGGTACAAAAAGTAAGATTGACCTAAATTTATACTTTATATAAAATTTAACTCACATAAATCACAGGCTTAAATGTGAAATGTAGTATTACAAAACTTTAAGTTGTGTATGGTAGCTCGTGCCTGTAATCTCAGCTACTACTTAAGTGGCTGAGGCAGAAGGATCACTTCAGTCCAGTAGTTTGTGGCTACAGTGAGAAATGATGGCACCACTGCACTACAGCTTGGGCGAAACCTCGTCTCAAAAATAATAAATAAATAAACAAATTAATTAATTCATTAAACTTTTAAAAATAGAGGAAAACTCTTGAGACCTTGGGCTAGGCAAAGAATTTTTAGGCTTGATATCAAAAACAAAATCTACAAAGGAAAAAGTGATAAAACTGGACTTCATTAAAATAAATAAACACCTTTTTTTTTTTTTTTTCTTAGAAAGACCCTGTAAAGAGGTTGAAAAAATGAACTACAGACTGGGAGAAATAATTTGCATACCATATATCTGACAAAGAGCTTACATCTAGCATATGTAAAGAATTCTCAAAACTCAATAGTAATAAATAAGGTATCCAATTAGAAAATCGGCATATGCGACCTCTCTGTATTATAACTTAAACCTCATGTGACTACAATTATTTCAAACGAAATAAACAAAACAGTAATGCCTGTTTCTAGCATATAAAATAATCAGAGAACAGAATTTTACAAAGTTAAATTATTGGGCCATTTACTTAATTTAAATATTTTTAAATGCATGTACCCATTTTGCTTGAAGGTGTGTGCAAGTATGCTTGTATTTTTTTTAACGATAATATGGTCACATGGGCATATACTTTATTTTTTAAAAGTTTATACAAGTTCTTATTGATTCCGTCATTCTTAACACCTGCACAGTATTTCATTTTATAATTAATGGATTGTAGGTTTATTCTTTTACTATCACTTGTGTTGTTCTCATGTTTTTTTTTTTTTCACTAAAAAGTGTTGCAATGCACAAAACTACAAATATAAGGAGGGTCTTTTCTGGATCTCTGTTGAAAAACTTTGAATAAAAATTACAAGTTCAAATCACATGTAAAATAAACATTTTAATTAATAGGGCTTTTATGCAAGATGTTAGTAGCAGCAGCACAGTTTTATTAATATCCCTGAATCTCTCACAAAAACTGACTGAGCAACTGGGATAACGAGGTATTAACTATGACAAAACAATGTAACAGGGTGTCATCATGAACCTTTTGTGAGGTTAAACCACAGGGACCCGAGGGAATCACCAACTTTTTTGGAAGAAGGAAAGGAAAGGAAAACAATCTTTAATGGCCCTGGGAACTGGAAAAACTAGAAATACAAGCGCTAACATCGATGTTCCTAAATTCAGAGATTCCTACTAGGCAAAAATAACTTAGCAGATTAATCTGAGAACAGCAGCTGAGGCTTGCAGAAGGCTTCCTGAGCCTCAACTCACAGCTGAGAGTGAGGATGGCAAAAAGCAGGTGCTGTGAGTGATCTGTATCCTAGGAACCCTACAAATTAACCACCTCTGAAACAAAGCCCTGTCCTAAGGAGAAACTGCAGGAAGTCAATTATAAATTGAGTTGGGAAGGACACTGAAGCTCAAGAAAAAGAGAAGCTCCAGGTTAAGATGCAAGAGAAGAAGGGAAAAAGCAGTTTTCTGCAAGTTCAAGCACAAATAATTTCTTTACCTTCTAGTTCTGGAAATACCAGGTGCCGTGTATGTAAAGCAGGAATTTTGGATGAATATTATATAATTTTCTGACCCACTGTTACTAATCCAATCTCCCCTGTACTCAGATCTTCCACGCTACAGACGGACTGACAGATGCTCAGCAAATAGTAGCTAATATTTTCTAGGAAACTAGGTGCTAAACGAGTTTTCTTAAATTTCTACCTCCAGGTCTGTAAGTTGATTTGAACCATTACCAGTTCCTGGTTCTGCACAGGTTGTTGAAGGCAGGACTTCTCTCCTCCAGTGGAAACTCTACCTGCTCACAATCAACCATCCTTTCCTGTAGCCTTGGAGACACTACTCAGTGTAGCACCCCTCCTAGTCTAGAATAAGCACACTCATCATCAATCGCTCTCACTTTCTGTCTTATCTCCATTCCATCTACATACATTTTTTGTTTTCACCAATGTTTTTAAATAAGCAACTGTACAAGCACAACAATGACAACAAAAACCTTCCTTTCCCCAGTGTCATAGTGAGCACGGAATATATTTAACCTCAAATAAAAGACAAAAACAAATGCTGGATAAAGCTGACAGAAAGAAATGCAACTGTAGGTGCTCTGGCAATACAAAAATGATACAACTAAGAAAAATAGAAGAAAAGGAAAAAGAAGGTATTCTGCAGAATGATTTTACTGACTGCTCATCTGTAATGCCTGGGAGTCAAAGGATATTGTTTACAGAAATGTAGGCATACTTAATGGCACCAGGGGAAACAAAGTTAATATTATTACATCAAATTGGGGGATGAAAGATCACATAGGGAAGACAAGAAAGAGTTAATACCATTGTTCTTAGTTTAGAGACATTAGCTACTGTCTAAAGAAAGAGATGATTTTATGAAATTACGTAAGGTAGCCATCTGAATAAAAATTTAACTCTTCCAAATATCACATCAAAACAAAATCAATAAAAACAAACAAGACAGCAAAAGAAGGTATGTGCATATAGATCATAGCATAACATGCTGTAACCAAAATATAACCAAACACAATTTACCAATAAAAGTAAGTGGGCTTGACTCTCTTATTAGAGGAAAAAAGTATTGTCAGATTAAATCAAAAAGGGCAACTCAATTCTATGCTGGATATAAAATAAAGTGTTTCAGAAAGTTTAAAAATAAAAGCACAGGCAATGAATAAAAGGATCTTCTCTTCATGCGTTACAGAGTATAAAACAGGGAGTTAACACATCATACGTTTTCTCTTTTTACACTTAAATGGCTGGAGATGTTATACCACTAGTATGAATTTACTTCAGATATATAGTGGATATACTTTTATATGGTTAGAAACAGAAATGATAATAGTTAAGGAGAAAATAACATCTGCATTGACACTAGGAAGAAAGAGCCATTGTTGGGTACACAGTGATCACATTACCATGGAGCAATCTGTTCCCAACTGAAATTTCCTTGCCCTTCTACTGAAATCATGTACGATTCTGCAAAAGTAGTGTTTACTTCCCACAAATCAGCCATTGGCTCTGCTGTTATTGTCCACACAGAATAAGCATCAGAGCTAGATTTAGCTGTTGTATTATGGTATGAGACCACCACTTCTCCTGTTGTCCTTCCCAGTTGCTCCCCAACCTCCTCTTTTCCCTAGTTTATAAGACAGGAGAAAAGGGAGAAAGCAAAAAGTTAGAAAGAAACAGAAGTAAGATAAATAGCTAGATGACCTTGGCGCCACCACCTGGCCCTGGTGGTTAAAATAATAATAATATTAACCCCTGACCAAAACTACTGGTGTTATCTGTAAATTGCAGACATTGTATGAGAAAGCACTGTAAAACTTTTTGTTCTGTTAGCTGATGTATGTAGCCCCCAGTCACGTTCCTCACGCTTACTTGATCTATTATGACTCTTTCACGTAGACCCCTTAGAGTTGTAAGTCCTTAAAAGGGCTAGGAATTTCTTTTTTGGAGAGCTCGGCTCTTAAGACACGAGTCTGCCGATGCTCCTGGCCGAATAAAAAAACCTCTTCCTTCTTTAATCCGGTGTCTGAGGAGTTTTGTCTGTGACTTGTCCTGCTACATTTCTTGGTTCCCTGACCGGGAAGCGAGGTAACTGATGGACAGTCCAGGCAGCCCCTTAGGCGGCTTAGGCCTGCCCTGTGGAGCATCCCTGCCGGGGACTCTGGCCAGCTTGAGTGATGTGGATCCTGAGAGCGCTCCCGGGTAGGCAATTGCTCCGGTGGAACGCCTCGTCAGAGCAGTGTGTGGTAGGCCCCTGTGGAGGATCGACGCAGTGGCTGAACACTGGGAAGGAACAGGCACTTGGAGTCCAGACATTTGAAACTTGGTAAGACTGGTCTTTGGAACTTGCCCACTCCATTTGAGTGGAAGCGTGGCCTGATCACCCACGGCGTACCTGTACTGGCACTTTGGTTTTTGTTTTTGACTTGACTTGAATTGCTTGATACTTTGGTTTTGGTTTGACCTGGCTTGGATTTCTGGATACTCTGATTTTGGTTTTGATTCTGGTTTGGTGAAAACTGAAAAAGCGTGTGTGTGTCCTTTTCACCCATTCTTTGTTCTGTGGTGTGCGTGTGGTGTGAGCTTGGTGTTTTGTCTCGAGGAAACATGGGTCAGACACAAAGTAAGCCTACTCCGCTAGGAACTATGTTGAAAAATTTTAAGAAGGGATTTAATGGAGACTATGGGGTTACTATGACACCAGGGAAACTTAGAGCTTTGTGTGAAATAGATTGGCCAACATTAGAAGTGGGCTGGCCATCAGAAAGAAGCCTGGACAGGTCCCTTGTTTCTAAGGTATGGCACAAGGTAACTGGTAAGTCAGGACACTCACACCAGTTTCCATACATAGACACTTGGTTACAGCTGGTGCTAAACCCCCCACAGTGGCTAAGAGGGCAGGCAGCAGCAGTGTTAGTAGCAAAAGAACAGATAGCCAAGGAAAGATCCCGCTCCACCCGCCAAGGCAAATCAACTCCTGAAGTTCTGTTCGACCCAACATCAGAAGATCCATTGCAGGAGATGGCACTAGTGATCCCAGTGGTACCCTCCCCTTACCAGGGAGAGAGGCTCCCCACTTTTGAGTCCATAGTGCTTGTGCCTCCGCAAGGCAAACATACATACAAGTGTTTTAGAGTATACTAAATGTCTCTTCAGCATTTCTGGGTGAAATCTGATCAAATCTCACCATGTTCAGTAAATAAATAATGGTTATTTAGAAATTATTTTGCAGTGGTGGATTGCGATTGAGATTTTTCAAAATACTTTAAAGGAGAAAATTATGACATCTAAGTGAAACAATGAGAGTAAAACTGCAGTGAAATACCATTTCCTAAACAAATGACTTTTTTTTCTTTTGTACTAAATCAGTCTTTTCTAAACCAATCACAATGAGCATTAAGAATGACTTTCAGAGTATTCAGGACCCATCGCCTAATGGTATAAATTGGTCCCAATTTCATACTCTTAAACCTGAAGCTTTTTGGAGTAAAGTCAAAACTCAACAAAACTGAGGTTTCTTTTCTCGTTTCTTTCTTTCTTTCTCTTTCTTTCTTTTCTTTCTTTCTCTTTCTTTCTTTTTCTTTCTTTCTTCTTTCTTTTTTTTCTCTCTTTCTTTCTCTCTCTCGTTCTCTCATTCTTTCTTTCTTTCTTACTTCTTGCTTTATTACCCAGGCTGAAGAGCAGTGGCTCAATCTCAGCTGACAGCAACTTCAGGGTTCAAGCGATTCTCCTGCCCAGTCTCCTAAGTTTCTGGGATTACAGGTATGTGCCACCACTCCTGGCTGATTTTTGTGTCTTTAGTAGAGGCAGGGTTTCACCATATTGGCCAGGCTGGTCTCCAACCTGATCTACCAGCCTTGGCATCCCAAAGTGCTGGGATTACAGGTGTGAGCCATCAAACCTGGCCTCTCTGAGGTTCATTTTTCTATGCAAAAGGAAATGGTAGGATGTAGTGCCCTGTGAGTTGTGCATGAACCCAACAATTTTGCCTACAGATCCAAGAGCTCTCTTTGTGCCTCAGGTTCTATTTTTGTCTTATACAAAATAAAGCCTGTTTTACTCTAGACAGAAGTTTATCACTGAGTCACAACCTGAGTCAAATTTTGCTTTGGTCTTTGTTGCCCCAAGGCATAAGATGAAGTTTTAATCATACCTTTCCTAATTTCCTTCCTTCACGAAAATGTTCTCAGACATCACACAAGCCTTCCAGAAATAACCCATCTGCGTCTTCTGTCTGAACTAACTCGTAGACCCCATCACCACAGGCTGCAGCCCCAGCTTCTGTAGGCTCTGTCTCTGCCTTTCCTGGGGAGAAGCCAAAATTCCTACCTGCTGCCCACATGCGGGGAACTGTCACAGCAGGAGGACATCAAAACCAACATTCTTCTGAAGAATCTAGTGCGCATTGCCAGAAAAGCCAGTCTCTGGCAATTCCTGAGCTCTAATGAACAAATATGTGGGTTCCACAGGGAGAAAAAAAGATACTTGGAGTGGTGGATAACAGCCTGCTTCATTTGCTGTACACTCAGGAGCACGGGGCTCACAGACACTGTGAGGGGCAACTAAGAAACACTGGGTAAGTGATGGCTCTGAGAGCACTTTGAAAGCTGGAGGATGGCACAGTTAAAGAGATTAGGGGGAAGATGAAGAGCATGAGGATTATTCTGTTCTGTACTGGATGTCATGTAGTGCCTAGGTATCAATGATAAAAATTTAAATGGGATCTATGAGAATACCTTCCTTGCTGGAACTTGCATTTCACTGAGGGAGTGATGAAGTTAATAATCATTATAATAATTTGACTATTTACTTTAATGTTCAAGGCACTGTAAAGAGCTCAATATCAGAAAGAGTTTCTGGCTATCCAAACTACAAGTTCAAAAGCCTTCTATATAAGAAAACTATTTACCAACACTGGAAATAATAGAATAAAATATGCTAGAATTAGCAAGGCACGGTGTCAGTGGGTTCCAATTCTGATGCAAGATGCCACATTATCTGTAAATTAGCCCTGCTTATGATTTTCCTATTAAACTGGTTGCGTTCCATGTTGTGGTTCTACAGTCTGAGATCTTCCCAAATCTCTTTCATATCTCATCCCTTGATTTCTTTATCAATGGGGGTCTGACACCCAAAAAGATTTGTTTCTCTGATGTTCAAATTCATAGTTATTTTATAGGAGAAGATAATGAAGCAAATGAGATCTTTTTGGGCAAAAATTCAAGAAAACCAAAGAAAGTTAAATGAGGACAGCAGGAAAACCAACCAGTGGATTGTAAGTATTGGGCCTTTTCCCTCAGATTCAGCCTCAGACAGACACGCTACAAATGTATCCACTTACCATTTGAGTGGAAATCATCTTGGTTAGGATTTGAGGAAGACTTTTTCTCATGGCTTCCAATCCTGAGGGTACAATGCAGCATTGATTACTGCTCAGAGAGAGTGGTCAGGCTATGGAGTAGGGAGCTTTGGTACTAAAGGCTAATTTAAAAACATAATACTGCAAAAAATTATCTGTGAATCATCATAAATTCCAATGACTCCCCTGTAGGTTGTCTGATATCAAAGGGTGTATATTGAAGAAATGATGACTAATAACCTTTCTTTGGGTGTTTTAGGAAGTCATATAATGAATAAAAGTGGTTTAAGAAAAGAATGAATTTGGCTTCTAGTATTGTTAAGAAACAATAAAAATGAAAGAAAGGGAGGAATGATTGATTTCATGGTTCTGAGAAGTGGGAAGACATGGGTTTATGTACATAGCTTATTGGTAGAATACGTCAGTCAGTCTAGGCTCAGTGGCTCAAGTTCATAATCCCTATAATTTGGGACGGCTATATCAGGAACAGGTTTTAAAGATGAATTTCCCTTGAATGATTATTTTTTTTTAATCCTGTGATGAAATATTTGGTATTAGAAAGCTCAATTTTATTTTCCTCTTTAAAGGAGTGAGTCAGATCAGCGGCACATGCCCCAATGTGTGAGCTCAGAGCTCAGTGCTTAACCCATCACTGGACTAATGGACAGGTTTCATGACCTCCAGATGAGTGTCAACCTGCTGAAGTGATGACTACACAGTGCCCTTCAGTCATGGCTGGCTGGCTGGGTTGCTTGCTTGCTTTCTCTCTCTCTCTGTCTCTGTCTCTCTCTCTGTCTCTCTCCCTCTCTCTCTACTCTCCCTCTCCCTCTCCCTCCCTCCATCCCTCCCTCCCTCTCTCTCTCTCTCTCACACCCATGCTGGAGGGCAATGGTGCAATCTTGGGTCACTGCGACCTCCACCTCCCAGGTTCAAGTGATTCTCCTTCTCAGCCACCCAAGTAGCTGGAATAACAAGCACCTACCATCATGCACAGCTAATTTTTTTCTTTTGTATTTTGTAGAGCTGGGGTTTCACCATGTTGTCCAGGCTGGCCTTGAACTCCTGACCTTGGGTGATCTGCCCCTCTTGGCCTCCCAAAGTGCTGGGATTACAGGCATGAGCCACCAATCTTGGCCTCAGACATGCTTTTACTACAGGCAATTTTTTGTTCTTTATTAATCTTTCATCTTATAAAAGGGAACAGACTGTAAATAGCATTTATAAGCATACTTAGTAATACAGTCCTTATGATCATATGGAAAAAATAAGTGAAAGCTGGTGTAATGGTAAATGTCATTCAGTTTCCTCTTGAGTCTGGGCCTTTTGGGTCTGGGTCCCTCTGTGCAGCCAAGGCAGGTCAGATGGAGAGAGATGGTCCAGACCTGGCCAAATGGGTTCTACATGAGCCTTCTGGGTCAACACTGCTTTTCAATAAAGACCTGGGCTGTGACGACTCCAGCCGTGTTGTCCACCACAGTGGGCGGAGTGCTCATAGTGGGTCCTTGGGCCGTGGGAGACACCATTATATACACTAAACAACATGTCATCAAAGCATTTCCCATCTGACACTGCCCAGGGCCCATAACAAGCTACAGCAGCACCATAACCTTTGCCAGCACGAAGCCCGGTGTCCTTTCGGTTTATCTGTGTGTATGAGTAAACACACTTACGCTCGCCTGTGCATACTCTCACACCATAGTGTACACTGTCCACAGTGGCACCGCCTGCTACTGAGGGCTGTGCCTTTTATTAAGTCTTTTTTTTTTTTTTTTTTTTTTTTTTTTTTTTTATTATACTTTAGGGTTTTAGGGTACATGTGCACAATGTGCAGGTTTGTTACATATGTATCCATGTGCCATGTTGATTTCCTGCACCCATTAACTCGTCATTTAGCATTAGGTGTATCTCCTAATGCTGTCCCTCCCCCCTCCCGCCACCCCACAACAGTCCCCGGAGTGTGATGTTCACCTTCCTGTGTCCATGAGTTCTCATTGTTCAATTCCCACCTATGAGTGAGAACATGCGGTGTTTGGTTTTTTGTCCTTGCGATAGTTTACTGAGAATGATGTTTTCCAGTTTCATCCATGTCCCTACAAAGGACACGAACTCATCATTTTTTATGGCTGCATAGTATTCCATGGTGTATATGTGCCACATTTTCTTAATCCAGTCTATCGTTGTTGGGCATTTGGGTTGGTTCCAACTCTTTGCTATTGTGAATAGTGCCGCAATAAACATACGTGTGCATGTGTCTTTATAGCAGCATGATTTATAGTCCTTTGGGTATATACCCAGTAATGGGATGGCTGGGTCAAATGGTATTTCTAGTTCGAGATCCCTGAGGAATCGCCACACTGACTTCCACAATGGTTGAACTAGTTTACAGTCCCACCAACAGTGTAAAAGTGTTCCTATTTCTCCACATCCTCTCCAGCACCTGTTGTTTCCTGATTTTTTAATGATGGCCATTCTAACTGGTGTGAGATGGTATCTCACTGTGGTTTTGATTTGCATTTCTCTGATGGCCAGTGATGATGAGCATTTCTTCATGTGTTTTCTGGCTGCATAAATGTCTTCTTTTGAGAAGTGTCTGTTCATGTCCTCTGCCCACTTTTTGATGGGGTTGTTTGTTTTTTTCTTGTAAATTTGTTTGAGTTCATTATAGATTCTGGATATTAGCCCTTTGTCAGATGAGTAGGTTGCAAAAATTTTCTCCCATTCTGTAGGTTGCCTGTTAATTCTGATGATAGTTTCTTTTGCTGTGCAGAAGCTCTTTAGTTTAATGAGATCCCATTTGTCGATTTTGGCTTTTGTTGCCATTGCTTTTGGTGTTTTAGACATGAAGTCCTTGCCCACGCCTATGTCCTGAATGGTATTGCCTAGGTTTTCTTGTAGGATTTTAATGGTTTTAGGTCTAACATATAAGTCTTTAATCCATCTTGAATTAATTTTTGTATAAGGTGTAAGGAAGGGATCCAGTTGCAGCTTTCTACATATGGCTAGCCAGTTTTCCCAGCACCATTTATTAAATAGGGAATCCTTTCCCCATTTCTTGTTTTTGTCAGGTTTGTCAAAGATCAGATAGTTGTAGCTATGTGGCATCATTTCTGAGGGCTCTGTTCTGTTCCATTGATCTATGTCTCTGTTGTGGTACCAGTACCATGCTGTTTTGGTTACTGTAGCCTTGTAGTATAGTTTAAAGTCAGGTAGCGTGTCAAATTGTCCCTGTTTGCAGATGACATGATTGTATATCTAGAAAACCCCACTGTCTCAGCCCAAAATCTCCTTAAGCTGATTAGCAACTTCAGCGAAGTCTCAGGATACAAAATTAATGTACAAAAATCACAAGCATTCTTGTACACCAATAACAGACAAACAGAGAGCCAAATCATGAGTGAACTCCCATTCACAATTGCTTCAAAGAGAATAAAATACCTAGGAATCCAACTTACAAGGGATGTGAAGGACCTCTTCAAGGAGAACTACAAACCACTGCTCAATGAAATAAAAGAGGATACAAACAAATGGAAGAACATTCCATGCTCATGGGTTGGAAGAATCAATATCGTGAAAATGGCCATACTGCCCAAGGTAATTTATAGATTCAATGCCATCCCCATCAAGCTACCAATGACTTTCTTCACAGAATTGGAAAAAACTACTTTAAAGTTCATATTAAGTCTTATTTCAATCTGGCTCAGCATGGGGAAATTGTGTATGCAACACTGACTTTCAACTGAGTCACTCAAAAATTAGTAAAATTATTTCAGGTAGTGTGTGCTTTTCTTTTTCCTGCTTTCAAAAACAACCTCCAGAGGAGTTTTTTTAGCCACTTATTAAAAATGTTAATGAAGGGACCTGTGAGTGCAGGGGCACAGAAATGAGCAGTTGATTTAAGTCATTCCAACGCATAAGCAAGTTCCAAATTCACTGAGAGGCGAGGAGGGGAAGATGCAAAGGGAGCCTTGGGAAGAACTTCTTTTGCGGTAAGCCCTTGGCGGCTCCCAACATGCCTGCTGCGATGGCATTCACACCACTGCAGTCGTTGTCATCAATGTGAGTTTGTTGTTTTAGAAGGATCTGTTGTGGTCAGGGTTCCACCTGTCCTTCCCCAGACCATGGCCCTCCAGGCAGTTCTAGGCAGGTCCCAGCCAAAAGGTACTGGGGTAGAAACCAAGGACCAGGCCCACAGAAACAGGAACCCCAGGGGCTTCCAAGGGGAGTGCTGGCTGCCAGGTGAGGAATCCATAGAATTACCCACCATGGGAGCCAGAGGGACCTGCACAAATCCCTGGGGAGTGTGTTAGAATTTCCCCAAATACTGTAAAAGAGAAAAGTGCTGATACTTTATCACATGAAAGACTAATGATGTCTAGCAGCTGACACAGAACAGGAGGACTCCGACCACCACAGGACCAGCGAGATGCGTCAGGACAGAAATGAGCAAGCTTGAGTCTCCGGGACACCTGGGGAAAGAGTAATGCAAGGCACACCTCAGGGATGTGACTCACTCCTCAAATCAGGCTTGGGTCCCCAGGGTAAGGGCGAAGAGACAGCCTTCCCACATCATGTAGTGTGGAGGGGATGTGTAGGGCTGCAGGGGATGTAGTCCTTTTGCCGGTGGGCTGCCAGAGACCTGGCAGCCAGACCCACTTCTTAGTGAGGGCACATTCATTTCCTCTCTGGGATGCATTTCATCATATTCACTTTGTGCCCACGATTCTTCCTGACAGCCTGAAACAGCAGGCTTTGCATCCTTTTCAGGCCTGGGGTCTGGCCTTACCCCAGGGGCTTCTGTTTCACCCACAACAGACTTGCCTCCACACTGCAGACCTGGTCACTGCTGACAACAGTGAGAGAAGCAGGCAGAGGGGTCCAGCACGGCCAGCAGGCAGAGGGGTCCAGCACGGCCCTCCTGCATTCATAAATCGTATTTTCCAACGAACATCACGAACTCTGTCTCCTGCTCCCAGGAGGAGCCTCAGGTCTCAGGAGTGGTCAATGCCGAGATGACAAAGCTATTGAAATTCTGATCTCCACAGTCTTGAGGTCTCTAGTGTTGCCAGGAGACTGTCAGAAGGAGCTTGAGAAGAAAGAGGCACACGATGTTTCACACTGCTTTTCCCAAGTGCAGCCAAGGGACAGCCTCTGCACACTGAGGTAATTCTAGATGATTGGCTCCATGCTCTTCCCTCCTCCTTTCTAGTGAGTTTAGTGCTGGCTGACTATATAACACTTTATTCACAAAAGCAAGTAGAAAAAATTGTCACTCTTAATTCACATGCTCCAACGTCAGACAGACAGTGACCGGTTCTGGAGGGAAGTGCCAGGACTGGCTCATTTGTGTTCTCATCAGCCACCTCCCTGCACATGGAGGTGGATTTCACTGGTGTTGATACATGCTTTCACATCCACAAGAGGCTCTCCGAGGGGACAGAAGTGACTTTACTCTCACCACAAAGCCATTTCTGCTGCCAGAGGCCCCAATCTACAATCACCAAAAAATTATCCACCAAGGGGCGAGCTCCAGCCATCTCACTTGTAAGCAGTAGCATCGACACTGTCTGAGAAATATTTATTCTGTCCAGTTGAAGCTTAATTTTCACAAACACTAAAAAGTAGTAAAATAGACTTTAGCTTTTCCTCTAACTATATTTATATAGAAATCCCTGAGAAGGTAGCTGTCAACTTGAAATTCACTATCTACAGTTAATTAACATCAGGGTGCAGGGAGGGACCCTGAGCCCCATCCCTGTGCACAGCAGGGGCTGGGCTGTCATTGCAGGGGAGCAAACCTGGTCTCCCTTCTGAGCAAAGAGAAGGGGGTGGGAGGAGCATGGCGGTGTAGGAATTCTTAGCCATCAGCACAGATGCTGGCAGGCCTGCTGTTCACTCACTCTGGGGGCCTGGAGGTCCCACCATGATAACACCACATTGCCTCACAGAGGCCCCTTCTTTTCTGTCCTTGGTAGACCTCAGGGTAGGTGGTGCCAGGGATCATAAAGAACTTAACCAACTGGGAGAAGAAAACAGGCAAAGGAAGGAAGGGCGAATGAGGAAGAAGAGATTAGGCAACAGGGGTGGGAGAACGTGGTGATAAAACCAGGGGTGACAGTGTGGTGGCAACTGACAGGAGAGGAGAAGGGGGCCTATGCTCATCGGTCCCCTCCTTCCTGAACAACATGAGGGGTGCAGGGAGGGCGAGCCCTCAGTGAGTGAATTCAGTTCACAGAAACAAAAATAGACAAAAATAATAAATGTTCTCATAGGACATCAGGTTTTTAGAGATGTTTTTAGAGAGGTTTTTAGTGATACCTCTGAATGCCCGATGCCCAGTACTGCTGAGTGGGTAAGTGACAAGAAGCCTGCACCCCCCAGCCCTGTGCACCATCTGTGACCGAGGAGCCTGTGTCACCAGTGCCTAGGGCTAGAGGAAAGGGCTTCCAAATGGCTCAGGAAGATGAGTGGGCATTTCACTCCCCCTCTGGGACCAGATGACCACACCTCCCCTGAGGAATCCCTTACCCAAAATAATTGAACATAATAATGTTGCTTAAATATAAACTGGCGACCAGGCGCGGTGGCTCACGCTTGTAATCTCAGCACTTTGGGCGGCTGAGGTGGGCGGATCACGAGGTCAGGAGATCGAGACCACGGTGAAACCCCGTCTCTACTAAAAATACAAAAAATTAGCCGGGCGTGGTGGCGGGCGCCTGTAGTCCCAGCTACTCGGAGAGGCTGAGGCAGGAGAATGGCGTGAACCCGGGAGGCGGACCTTGCAGTGAGCCGAGATTGCGCCACTGCACTCCAGCCTGGGAGACAGAGCGAGAATCCGTTTCAAAAAAAAAAAAAAATATATATATATATATATAAATAAACTGGCTCATCTGATCACCGCGACACTGACCCCAGGACACCCCCCTCAAGGTGGTTCCAGTTCCTCATCATCTAGACTTTTCTCCCTGCCCTCCCACACTCCCCGAGCCTGGCTAGAAGCCTGCTTTTCCCCTCTGCTGCCCACTCCAAAGACAATAAGAAACCAAGAGCATGGGCTCGCCATAGGTCAAGGAAAGAGGCTTGGTGACACTTCCTTTGACTTGGAAAATTCCTCTACTGGCAAATCTGCTTCCACATGGTAAAAATGAGAAGTGTTGGGCCAGTAGCCAGGCACACAGCTGCAGAAGCTACCTGGACCTGTCTCATGGGCCAAAGGGAAGGGCTGCCCACAGGCAAGCCATGTCTTGAGTGAGTCCAGAGAGACCAGGGAGAGTCTGGGATCCAATCAGGGATGACCCTTCTTTCAGTTGGGTCTGGTGGGTTTTCAAAATCAGTCTTTCCACTGGGGCAATACCAAAGCTCCCCGGGAGGTCAGGCTTCCCAGTCCCACCAGAGCCGCCCGTGAAGCTGTCATTTTCTCTCAAGTTGCATACACTGGCCAGGAAAAGGCAGCTTCTACTCACCAGGCAAGTGGCCAGATCACATTCAGATGTGCCAAAGAAATCTAGGTCCTGCCCCATACTTGCTGGCTTGGCAGGATTTTCAAAATGCAGGTATCTCTGGAGCTGTTTTGTGGACACCAGGAGCATTACTTGACAAGCCCTGTGCTGGCCCCAGGGTACCCGGTGCACCTGGGTAAGGCTGGAACACATTGGGAACAGGGACCCAACATGCCCACTCCAGAACAGCGTGGGACCTGGGGAAATCGCCAGCTGTTTGCTGTCCTGCCATTGCTGTTCTACACATCCCTGGAGACTATGAGCATCGGTTACAGTGTGGTGGCAGCTGGTCAGGACCAGAAATGTCCATTTTTGACCTGGAAGCAGCAGACACCCAAGGCTTAGGGTAGACGTGGGGGCTCCATACCATTCCCAGTGCCAACTTCGCATGGTGGAAACAGGAAGGAATGTCTGGCAACCCACCAAGGGTCAGATGCCACATCAGCCCAAGCAGAAGCTGCCTGACACTGGCTGTTCCAATGACAATTAGACATTCTTGGGAAGGTGGAGCCATTTGTGAGAGCTCAGGATGGGTGTCTTGGAAGCGCCACTTAAAGGCGACTGAGGCCTCTCAAAATCCCTGTGTTAGAGCTGCAGCTGTCCATGTGGGCTGCAGTGCAGTCACCTGTGGAGCTTTAGGACAGGCCCAGGGCTCAGCTCCCCGGACCAGTGCCTTCAGAACTTTCGCAGCAGGGACAGCTGGCTTGGAAAGGCATACCTGGGAGACCATGTGACACTGCCTGGCAGGGACCTGGGCTGACAGAGGTGAGCGTGGAGCTCCTGGTGACTTGGTAATGCTGTGAATTATGTACATGTGGCAGGAAGGTGCCACAATGCCAAGGCCCCAAGTCTTGGAAATTCCATGAGGTCCGCATGAGGTTGAACCAAACACCAAGTGCAGTCCTCAACGGAAAAATAAAAGAAATAGCCACATAAGGGACTCTTTGGAACTGAGTCTGGAAGAGAGGGCTGCCTGGTCCACTCCAGGACAATTTGCCTAAAATAAGTTTGCTCCCCATTGCATCCTCTTTACCTGTTCTAAACATCACCTCCCCCCTATTCCTGTAATTTGCATCATTCTGGGCTCCTTACTCTTGTTGCATCCTTTTTTTACATTTTAAGGATGTCTGGATTCGATTTACTGAAGAGCATATATGGCTTAATTTTGTGTTTCTGGTAATCATTTATTACATTTCCCCAGTTTTATCAAATGACACCTTTTCCTCATATCTATTTTTAATATGTTAAAGATTTCGTATGCAGTTTTCCTAAAACTCCTTGATTAAAATGAGTTTAATTCTAGCAATACATATATGCTCATCTCCGCATTGTTTTATAATTTGACGATAAATGTTTTTCCCCAATATATGACTGTATGGATAATACTTTTTAAAAAGATACAATAAAATATGATATATCTTACTCACTTGATCATGTGGCTGAATGAGTCAATCCCTCCATCAAACAGAAATATCTGGCATCACTTAATCTAACTAATAAAAACATCCAGTGTGCACGTGCACCCACAATGAGAAGGAAAGACCGAAGCAAACAGCCAAAAAGGAGAGAATCCCATGATTTCTGTGTAAACTCCTATGGATATCATAAATATTTATTGCTAGAAACAGTATTTTAAATAAAAGGTCTTCAGGCAAGTGTATTAAAACTTCCTTGGATACAAGGGGCCCTATCACTTGTAAAACGTGGCAAATTGGATAATAATTAAAAATACAAAATTACACAGAAAATACCCTTTAATAAATTGAGTTTTTTTTAATTGAGACAGAGTTTGGCTCTTGTTGCCCAGGCCGGAGTGCAATGGCGTGATCTTGGCTCCCTGCCACCTCTGCTTCCGGGTTCAAGCGATTCTCCTGTCTCAGCCTCCCGAGTAGCTGGGATTAGAGGCATGTGCCACCATGCTCGGCTAATTTTGTATTTTTAGTAGAGACGGGGTTTCTCCATGTTGGTCAGGCTACTCTCAGACTCCCAACCTCAGGTGATCCGCCCGCCTCGGCCTCCCAAAGTGCTGGGATTACAGGCGCGAGGAACCGCGCCCGGCCTAATAAATTGATCTTTAAACAAATCTTTTTTTTTTTTTTTTTTTTTTTTAATTGAGGTTCTCTAAAGGGAGCCTTTTAGGCAACATGCCCGCTAGGTGTACTGATCCCTAGGGTGGCTGGTGTCAGGCGAATCCATGTGACTCCCCTAGCCCCTTCTTGGGAGCATCCTAGAAAGACAGCGTGGAAACGCGCGCGGCCTGGTGGTCCCGGTAGCGGCCATGGTGCCCAGCCCCGCGGCCTCATCCTGCCCTCCAGCCCCGTGTCAAGCACCCGCGGACTCTCACGTCCTCTTCTTCCAGGGCGGCGGGCGCTTCTCCTGCACCTTGGCCTGGCGCTTCTTCTCGGCCTCCTCAGCCTCCGGTTTCTCCTCCTTGGCCACCTTGTAAGGCCGCTTGGTTACCCGCAGGTGGCCACTGTCCTTGGTGCTGCCTTTCTGCGCTGGCCTCGCGGCCTGGAATGTGGGCGCCCGCGCCTTCCTGAGGCGGAGCCGCGGCACCACCACGCCCGGCCACAAGCTGCTCCGCCGCAGGCGCTGCAGGGGCAGGAGGCTGGCCTTCCGCCGGGCGGGGTAGGCGGAGCCCCAGGACACCGGCAGCGAGGCAGGTGGGAGGCCCGCTCTTGGGGAGCCCTCCCGGGAGCCCGCGCCGCTAGGCAGTGCCACTTGTGCTGCTCTGCGCCCTCCGCTTCGCCCGCCTCCTGCGCCTGCCTCCCCACCCCCCGCCGCGCCGCCTGAATTTCCTGAGCCGCCAGGATTTCCTGCACCGCCAGCCGCCACTTCCCCACGCACAGGGAGCACTCGAGGCACACGAGGGCCACGGCGGGGCTGTTAGAGGCTCGTGGTCATCCCGACCATGTGGTCCAGGGCGCCCAGGTCCTCCGGACCACGCACGGAGCGCGGCGTCAGCGCGGACAGCTCGCAGTCCCTGAGCCTCTGCAGGCAGTTCTTCCAGCCCTCGGGCTTCCGCGCCCTCTGGTGGAGCGGAGGCAGCTCAAGCTGGTACTTTTCCCCCAACCGCTCCTGGCAGGGGCGCTCCAGGAGCCTCTGCATGAGGCGGAGGGGTAAGTGGCCACTCCTTTGGCAACATCCCACGGCAGGGGCCCTCGCGTGGACACCCGCCCCTGCTAGCTCAAGGCTCGGATGCGATCCGTTGGACCCTGCATGGCGGCTTTCAACCCGAACGCGTCCCTCCTTCAAGGTCAAGACACGGGACATAGTTCAACAAGCAGTTGGTGATGATAGCGTGCCCTGACTGGGCCAGAACAGCCTCTTTAGTAAAACAGCGCAGGAAAGTCATGAAACAGATGCTCAGCTCCTTTCTTCATTTTCACTTTAATTCCGTGATGCCTCTCTGTCCGTCTGACGACATCTCTCCTGGGGTCTGGGACTCTGTTGGTCTTCAATGCCTACTCAGAAGGGTTCCTTGGCCATCATCAGGCATGAAGACCTCAAAGCCCTCCGTCCTCAACGTGGGATCCCTGTGCCAGCCGCATCAGCCTCACCAGGAAACCTCTTCCTCTGCTCATTCTTGGGCCCCACCCCAGGCCTATTCAAAGAAAGAATCCAGGGGCAGGGCCTGGCAGCCTGTGTTTCCACCAGATCTGTGTTAAAGCTCCTATCAACCAGCCCAGGTGATGCTGACTCAGGAAGCGCAAAGCTGAGAGCCAGTGTCTAAGGCAACTGTGCCCATGGGGCCAGGGGCAGCTCCAGCCTGTGCAGCTATGATTAGGGCTGCGTTCCCCTCCGTGTCCTGCCAGTTGACGTGAATGTGGGGGCACTCAGCTAAGGCCACCATGGTATATCCACAAAGCCATGGTAGCAGGGGACATTAAACCCAGTCTAGCCATTGTGCTCGGTCTCCCTCGCCTTCTCAACGCTCACCCCCCTGCCGCAGCAGAGTCTGCAGCAGCCCCAGGCCTCCGGGCCGCCCTCCTCCAGGACGCCCTCCTCCAGGACTCTCTCCACGCCCTCGACGCCCTGCTCCTCCTTGTCCTGGAAAGGGTAGAAAGAGTCATCCCAGGCGATGCTGTGGGTGTCGGGCAGACTGGAAAAGTCCTGGAACTCTTTGTAGTCAGCGCGGTCCTCCTCGACCTGTGTGCCTAGGAGTGGGGACAGCGGTGGCGGGGTCATGCAGCGCGCCCCGCCACCCTGCGGCTGGGTCCCAGCCAGCAGCACCAGGCTGGCAGCTGGAGGCGTGGGCGGGGAGCGGAGGCGTGGGCGGGGGGCGGAGGCTCTGTCCGGGAAAGCCTGCTGCGCGCCAAGGTCCCTGCTTCTTGCTTCTGTGTCCCCAGGGAAGCCCTAGCTCCCGCTCCCAGCCCGGCGGAAACCTGGCTTCTTTTACATTATTGTTTCTTTTTATTTTAAATTTTTAGGACATTGATAAAATCACTTTCTGATTTTTGAGATTAAAAATTAAATAATTTTCAACTTTACCCTTTATTAAATGTTTCACTATTTTAATGCTTTTATTTTTTGTATATTTTATTTATTGTAATTTTTATCTTCAATTATTATGGAAGAATTTTAGAAAAGTCTTTTCATATAATAAAGTCTAATTAAGTAACTATTATTTATTCTCTCCTCTATCTCAAATACGTACTACTTTGTTTTGAGACTCTTGTTACTTATGTGACATTTTAACTATTATTCTTCACTCTTCTAGTGAATTTTTAATGTCATTCAAAGGGTACATCTTTCTATACTGAGAATTAAACATAGTTCTCAACAACATTCTGATATTAGGAATTTCACCTTCCAATGGCATCTTAAATATGTTCTCCTTCCCTTCTAATGCATATTCCCCGCCCCCTGACCCCTGCTAATTTTGTATTTTATGTAAAGACAAAGTTTTACCATGTTGAACAGGCCAGTCTTGAACTCTTGACCTCAAGTGATCCACCTGCCTAGGCCTCCCAAAATGCTGGGATTACAAAAACAGCAACTAAATGGTCGAATGATGCTTGGGAACTTGTCTAGAGTCTCCAGTGATTATCCTCCTTACAACAAGGCAGAAAGCCTTCCCCAGAATTATCTAGACTGACATTACTCATTGTCCAGACCTGTTAACAGACTCCTGCAACCAATGCTGTGAGTCTCAAATGTGCTCCTTCAATAATGCAGTAGAAGGCCTGAGTTTCCACATAGAAGTATCCTTCAATGCCTGGAGACTTTTAAGGCATAAGAACATATTGACCCTATGAACTATATGTTTTGTAAAATCTCAGGTTATGTGAGGTGTTTGGACAAATTAAGTTTCAGGGTGATATCCACTATTGAGAGAGAAAATTAGTCTAAAGAATTAAGACCTCAAAGTCCAGAATGAGAAAAAATTGTTTTGCTTAGAGCCTCCTTATAATTGTCTTACTTGTTTTATAGATATAAGCAGTAGAGGACAAGCTCTACCTGATATAGCTGGCCTAGACATATGCGGATTTAATTGTAGAAGAAAGAATTATACCTTTCAGGTAAAATGGCTACAAATAATAATTAGCTGCTGTTTTTGAGACAAGTTCTCACTCTGTCTCCCAGGCTGGGGTGCAATGGCACAACCAGAACTCACAGCAGTTTTATAATCCTGGACACAAGCAATCCTCCCAACTCAGCCTCCTGAGAAGCTGGGACAACAGGTGCACACCACCACTCAAGGCTAATTTTCTGTTTATTTTTTGGTAGAGATAAGGTCTTACTATGTCGCCCAGGCTGATCTCAAACTCTTGGCCTCCAGTGATTTTTCTGCCTTGGCCTCCCAAAGCACTGGGATTACAAGTAATGCCACTGTAACCAGCTTTAGATCAATTTTATTTAATACAGATAGCTTCCCAACTAAGCATATTTTATTAGAATTCTCTTAATTCAGCAAAGCATTTTTATTACTGACCCAGTCTTCACTTATTTTCATCTTACATGCAAGAACAAAAATTACCTTTATGTTTTAATTTGTTTTATTTTATGTTTTCAAGGTGAACAATATGTCGTTTTGAGATACATGTGCATAAGGAAATGATTACTATAATGGAGAAAATTAACAAATTGATCATATCACTTAGCTGTGCTTCTTTTTTATGATAAGAACACCAAAAATCTAGTCTCTCAGAATATTTCCCCAAAACAATACAAGATTATCTAATATACCTACAGTTTGTACATCACATTCATTTATTCTACGTTAATGCACCTTTACAACTTTTACCCTTCATTTACCTATTTTCTTCCCACCAATGTAACCAACTTTTTTAATGTATTGAACTTTTGAAAATTGATTTCAAATATGAGTGGGACCATGAAGTATTTTTGTCTGTGTGTCTGTCTTATTTCACTTAGGAAACTTGCCATTTACATGTCTCCTAAATTTAGTACAGAAATAAAGTGCTAGTCAAGAATGTGTCTCAGTTTTGTTAGACTAATTTCTGAAAAAGAAATCAGATTTAAAAAAGAACTTACATTGTATGATTTTATTTACCTGAATGCAAAAACATAAAAAGTAGATTAAGTGCTGTCGAGGAATGGGGGAGGGCGAATGGAGAATAAATATTAATGTGTATTGGGATTCTTCTGGAAGTGATAAAAGTGCACAGGCAGTAGAGAGCTCTGATGCCTGCACAAGTGTGATATACTAACAATCTCTGAATTAAATACATTAGAACATGACTTTCACGGTAAGTGAATGAATCTCAAAAAAACTAGTAGAAAAAAAATTATTGATATTCTAGTAAAGATTCCACAATAATTTATTAATTAAAATAACTGAATTAACAAATGTACCCATTCAAGGTGGTTATCCCATTTATAATCATAAAGTAATTACATTCCATGAAGTTACAATGAGCTCACAGGCTCTCACACATAGGGTCTTAGGACACTATTTGCCTCATATATGGGAGGTCACAATAAATCATCATGAAGCCAACTTTTCATGTACAACCAAAGCAAAAGAAAGGCCTCAGAGGGGAAGAGAAGGAGGAAGGTGGAAAACAATAGATAAGAGAACTTTTAGAAACATCAAAAAAACTCACAGATCCATTATCATAATCCAGAAACACCCCAACCCGACCCAGAGGCCTTTGCACATACTGAATTAAAGGTGGAGAGTTGGTGGAGAGACTACAGTGATTGCTGCTTTTTGAGGATATTAAAAAAAAGGTTTCATCAGAATCAATAACGATATTGGCATCTGCAGTCCTGAAATCTCTACAGACTCCCAGAATCCAGTTGGAGGAGAGGGTCACATCCACCTCCCAGTAATGCCTGCCGGAGGTGAATGCTTGCGCTCCCCACACAGCAAAGCTCTCCACTCCCTGGGGATCCACGGGAGCACTGAGATGGTCATCTCCAAATATCACATATCTCACATCCTCAGCAAGGCTTATATAGCAAGGAATCATTTCCGTACTCAGAGCATTATCCACTGTCAAGGAAAAAATATTATATTAGTGAGTGCTATGAGGGACAGAGGCTCTGTGGCCCAATTATTAACTTCATTTGCTCTTCTTCCAAGAAAATACAGCAAAAAGGAAGCCAAGAGAGTTTAGCCCCATGCATCCATGAAGATGAAATGTTATTACACCTCTACAGCATACACAATTATGTATTATTCTTAAATAACAGAGAAAAATGTGACCATATCACTGGGCCAAGTAATGATTTAATGTCTATCTCTGCATAGTTTGTTTCAGGACGTATCTAAAATGTTTTTTTTTCTTCAATAGAAAAATCTTCTTGTATTATTTGTCTTTAAGATCATCAACAGGTAGACATCAATTTGCTGTGATGTGAGTATTTATTGGAATGTAAGTAATGCCTGTTATAGTCTCAAACATCAAAAATTTGGTAGAAATTAACACATGTAAAATTTATAAGTTACTGAAAAGAATACTCTGGCTTTACATTATCTGTTTAGCTCCTGATTCAATCTACTCTGGGGTCCTGCCCTCAGCTACTTAGACCTGCTCTCTAGAATGGGCCCAACATGGTTAAGCCACGTTCACAGATCCCTCACCTTTCACTTGTTACGAGATGTATCTGATGGCATTAGAATTGTCCTGATCATGGATATTTTAGTCATTTTCTTTGTTGATCAAAATGTTCTGATTTTGTAAATAATAAAGGTTACTTGTAGAATGCATGTAAATGCACATAGAATACAAACAATTAAAAACCATTATGCCAAATGTAAGCCTTCAAAATTGAATTAAATTGAATAAACACAAAATACTGATGCCAACATGAGAACTAGTGTCTTCATAACTACATGATCTGAATATTCTTTGTCCTCTTATTCTGCAGATAAACTGTGTATCTTGCTTTACGTTTTCATCAAACTGTAAGTCAGGAAATTGAGTTTTGATCATTGTAATATTACTATGCAGGTAGAGAAGATGCACATGTTTTGGAAAACTATGTATTACCTACATGTCAAAACTAATAAAACTTAAATAGGAAAAGCCTCAACCAAGGGACCCAATAAGGAAATAATTTGAGGCTGGACTGCCAAGCAGCTAGCTCTTACCTCTGAAGTTGTTGAGCATGTCTAGGACTCCAGTTATGCGCCATGAAGTGAGCTCTGGGTTCACTGGCTGGGGCTTTTGCATCTGTGCCAAATCAATCCTGCAAAAAAAAATGGCCTCAGTTGTATTTCCAGGCCCAGAGTTAATCACACAGTCATACAAAGATATCACATTTTCATATAAGATGTTTCCTCAGAATTCTGCCAGTTCTGGTTAACTGGTTGTACATTTTATTCCACACTCTAGAGGCTACAAGGATGTTACGTTTTCTAAAATTTACTTCCATAAAAACCCAATTTCCCCAGATATGTTATTCTCAGACATTATACAACTTCTTAAGCCATTAAAAGTCATTGCCTCCCTCTGCCCATCACACCCCCTGAGGGTAGGCAGAAATCTTGGAAATATTTCAGAGAGCAGAAAACTCAGACAAAAACCTTTGGGACCTCAGGCTGCAGTTTTCACTAATGCTAGTCAGTGTCTAACAGCGAATGTTCACTGAGACAAAAGGCTTTAAGCTTTTGGGCAAATCAAAGGAGTCTAATTCCAGCCTGAGAACCCTGCTGCTGAGGGTCCGGAGGCAACCATTTTCCTGAGGTCTTTCCTAGAACTTGGTGTATGGTGATGGAGCAGGCCCGGGTCATTGATGCTTTTAGGAACAAAACATCCCTCCTCAGCCCATCCTTAGGGAATCTCTCTCCTCCCTCTGCCTTTTTTTTTTTTTTTTTTTTTACCTCCCACCCCTCCAGAGTAGAAGACGCCCCTATGATTCCTCCGAGTAATTTTGTATTAAGATCTGTGGGGTATGGCTGGTCAGGATGGATGGATTGGGAGAACAAACTTCCGAATGGCAAATTGTTTTTATGTAAATTTTAATTCATACAAATTTTAAGATGAAAACTTTCTAGACCAAAGAGAAGAAGACCTCAGGCCCTCTTTTGAAACAAAATTGGAAATAGCCACTGACCACGATGTTAGTACTCAAAATGTATACATCCCCTTCATTCACAAGAGAACAAACTTTTCAGAAATAGCATTTTTTTTTTTTAGTGTGAACTCACCTTGCTGATACATTTCCCACATCCTGCAAAAAAATAAAAGATAATGGTAATTATGAGAGATTTTTCCTTCTGCATCTTTTCTCATACACTTGTTTCTTTCTGTTTTAGTGTTTTAATAATGTATATCTTTTTATTTCCTGCTAAGGAATCATTCAAGGCTACGTGAATAACAGAACCTCAACTAAACAAGAAAAAGCTTCACTAGTGTGCATTAAGAAGAAAGGAGCTCAGCAAGAGACGGTGGAGTAAAGCAAAGATATCTAGGTTTCCAGTGTCATTAATTTCCTAATCTTATTTCCAAGGAAAGGTCTGACCACACATGACAACTATTAAAACAAAACAGAGAACCATATGAGAAACAGAGTGCATGGACACTGATGAGCAGCTTTGAGAAATCTTGCCCAGGCAAGGGGAAACCCCTCAATGTCTTCAGCAAATCACTGCTCTCTGGGAGATCAGAGTGAGGAGGAACTAGGGCATGTAAATGGAGTATTACTAACCTTCCCCTGGCCTAGAGTTCTAATGATTTTGGATGATCTCTCTGTGTGGATAGTACTCCAAATTATATTGAAGAGAACTTTGTTATATGTTATCAGCTAAAATGGCAAAAATTTCCCAAAGATTACCAAAGTATGCAGTCATAAATGACTGGAAAAATGTAATGGTGGAAGTCAGAGAGCATGTGTCACTTAGCTTAGAGCAGTGACATATGCAGGTGATATTTGCATGTCCTGGCAGCATTGTCCAGCAAAGGCTTCCTGTCTCTGAGGATGGACCCTCCCTCCTCACCTGGAGCAGCTCCACATCAGGCATGCGGCATGTCTCCCACAGCTCTCCGTACATGTCTTTCATCCCTTCCAAATGTTGGGTCATTCTCACTTGACTGTCTTGTAGTTGTTGGAAAAGCTCTTTTGCTTCTCTTTCCAGTGCCTGCAGATGCAATTGCTCCTCCTCTTCGAGAAATATATGCATCTTTTGATATTGAATACGGATTATCATCTTCCTTAATGACACATAGTTCTGCAGAGATGTTTGGTTAAAAGGATTACATGTTCTCACTCTCAATAGAAAACTTCAAATAATTATATGCTGAGTTTAATCAAGCAACTTATAAACTTTCTGCCTCACTCTTGCAAGGAGTCTTGAATATTTGCTATCTTCTTCTGTCCATCTTTTTCAATGTTCCTATTCTCTCTCCCTTTTTAAATCAAACCTGTATAAAGACTCCCGGTTTCAGTCACTGTGATGCTTCTTCACAGTTGTTACTGAGTCAATTATTTCCTCTATTAATCTCTCTTTTAGGATTTTTCCGTGTCTGATTCGCCTACATGTTAAAAAACATTTAGCCATACAGCATATTACGCAGTTTTTTTACTTTTACCATATTTTTATTCTATATACTATTCTATTTCTTTCATCTTCCTCATACCCTGTCTTAGTGAAATGTTGTCTCATCTGCAGTGTCTGAAAAGGTTTATACCAACCTTCAAATTTGAACTAGAATACACATCATGCCGTTTATCCAATATACCAGAATTAATTTGGCTAGCTTGTGTGGGCTTCTCTGTTTGCAACTCCTATTATATCAATTGAAATCACTACATTTTCTTGGGATGAAATCACTATCTTTCAACTGGTAGTTTGAATTTAGCTAAAAATTATAAGCTAACATTGTGTTTATTTGCATAAAAACAAAGAAAACATTTTCATTCTTACCTCTAATGAATGAAATTTGCTAGTTTCCTGATTTAGATTGTTTCGTGTCTCTTGATTGATTTTCCATAAATAGTCCATTTCCTTTATAAGTTTCTCCTGCAAAAGAAGCAAGAAGCTTAGCAATAATGAAGGCAGTATAGTAGATTTCATCCCCTTATCAATAAAAAGAAGGCTGTAATTGAAAGAAACGTAAGTTAGAGTGGAGTGGTCAGAGTTTTCCAAGTTCAACACATTTGGTTCTAATAAGTTGGTTGTGAAAAGTGATAGAACCATAATAGAGAGTTTTAAGGGACCCTTCAGATAATATCATCAATTTTCTGAGAAACTGGCTTTTATATAACCTGACTTTGAACAGTGTTCTTGGTGCTGGCCACCTGCTCCACAGCCCCATTCTACACGTCTGAACACCGTTTCTAAGGAAACCTCCTTTACTGAAGTCTCAACACAGCTATGATTAGAGTGCCAAATTAGTCAGCAACATTGAAAGGACACATTTATGCGTTATGATTGACATGGAATAATCACCACCTCCACCATCTGCATTCTCATCACCATCATTATCATAGGCCCTCATCATTCTTATTTGGGATTCTGTATAATTCAAACTGCCTTAGAGGCATCACGTACCCTGCATTCCTCAGCAGCCCATCCTATTGGGCTGTGGCTGTGAGCCATGTGCTCTGGTGACTCAGAGCAGGCCCCACAGAGCAATCTCTTGTCAGCCTCACAGAAGAGCTCCTTAGTCTCCTCATGGAGCACACAGATATTGTCTGAGCTGTTGATGTTCTGAGGTCTGGTCTGTCTGGCTAGGGAAGCCAGCTTTTTGAGTGCCACATTGGTGTTGAAGTTGGGCTTCTCTGAGATTTGTCTGCACAAAGGGCAGTGAATTGGTGCTCTGCCTTCTTCTGAGCAGAGGCAGAGGCAGGGCCTGCAAAAGCTGTGCCCACAGTCAATGGTGACCGGGTCTATGAAGTAGCTCATGCAAACGCAGCAAATGAGCTCATTCTGGAAGACTTGCAGGGCGTCTGAATCCATGTTTCTGAAAATTAAAAAAAAAAAAAGTGAGGATTTCTCTCTCTTATTTTTATTTGCCCCGATGAAAAGGAAAAAAAGGCCAGTGGACCATTTTCCTTGTCTACTTGAGCTCTGTCCAATATGTCTAATAAGTTAGCTCCAGTACAAACTGAGACATAGTAAACGCAAACATGCTGGATTTATAAAGTTTTCCCTCATTAGCCATTGAAGATTCGGTCCAGGACTCCCTGAGATTCCAAGATCCTAAGATGTTCAAGTCTCTTATTAGTAAATGGTGTGGGATTTGTATGTAACCTAAACCTATCCTCCTGAATACTTTATGTCTAGATTACTTTGAATGCCTAACACAATGTAAATGCTGTATAAATACTTGTAATGCCATACTGTTTAGGAACAGCAAGAAGATTAAAAATATGTACATGTTTGGCAGGGCGTGGTCACTCATGCCTGTAATCCCAGCACTTTGGTATGCCGAGGAGGGCGGATCACGAGGTCAGGAGATCGAGACCATCCTGGCTAACACGGTGAAACCCCGTTTCTACTGAAAATACAAAAAATTAACAGGGCGTGGTGGCACCTGCCTGTAGTCCCAGCTATTTGGGGGGCTGACGCAGGAGAATAGCTTGAACCCAGGAGGCGGAGGTTGCAGTGAGCCCAGATCTCACCACTGCACTCCATCCAGCGTGGGTAATAGAGTGAGACTCTGTCTCAAAAAAAAAAAAAAAAAGTACATGTTCAGTACAGCTGCTTTTTTCTCCCTGTAAATATTTTTTATCTGAGATTAGTTGAATTCACGGGTATGAAACTTATGGATATGAACAACCGTGATGCAAATGAGAAAATGAAACGAATGTCCTCACGGCATTTTTGTTAAACAAGCTGTGCTCTCAATCGTTCCCAGTTACTTAGACAAGCTTAAAGCCTGGGTGGAAGGTAAAAGCTGGGATGATTTCTGAGTCCCTTATATAAGCTAATTAATGAAGAAGCACATTCTGAATGTCATCCTGTCTCTGCCATTCTATCTCTCTCAATGATTCCATGATGATAATATATGAAAGGCACTAAGTATCTATGGTATTATTCTATACTCCCTGCCTCCAAACTCACCTATGAAGTTTGCTCAGACAATTATAAATAAAGTAGCTTTTATCTAAGATTGATTAATCAGAGTGGACTGTCAACTCCTAAAATTATCAATCATTAAATTTGTCCTTTTAACTTTAACATCAAAACTCTTCCTTTCAATACATTAAATGTAAATAATATCTATTATTTTTGATTAGGAAAGTTTTTTCTCATAGTCAATTCAGATGATTAGAGAGAACACTATCACATTCTCAAAGAGCCAATATTTCAACTATAATAATTAACAAGAATTAATCAACAATTAATTATCTTCTAAAATAACAAAAAAATGAATATACGTATTAGGTTTTCCACTCTACACTAGAAAATCCAGAAATGCAGTTAATGGAAGCATGGCCGCCAATTCACCTTTCCCCTTAGTGACTTGGAAGTTGCAGCTTCTTGGGAGCCCTTGCCAATTGATTAGATCTATTGATCTATTTTCTTTCTTTCTCTCTTTCTTTTTTTTTTTTTTTTTTGTTGTTGTTGTTGAGATGCAGTCTCAGTCTGTCACCCAGGCTGGAGTGCAGTGGTGTGATCTCAGGTTACTGCAACCTCCACCTCCCAGGTTCAAGCAATTCTCCTACTGCAGCCTCCTGAGTAGCTGGTATTACAGGCGTCCGCCACCATGCCAGGATAATTTTTTTGTGATTTTAGTAGAGACCGGGTTTCACCATGTTGGCCAGGCTGGTGTCTAACTCTAGACCTCAAGCGATCTGCCTGCCTTGGCCTCTCAAAGTGCTAGGCTGCAAACATGAGCCATCATGCCTGGCAGATTAAATCTATTTTCAACAGCTTTCAAATCTAGTCTGCAAACTGCAAATTTTGAAGAGACAACAAATAAGACCTTTGCAACAAGAATTTTCAAAGTAATTCAACATTTTTAACACTCACTTTGGCATACATTATAACCACTACTACATGCCCACATTCCAGTGAACATTTTAGGTATTTTATGGGTTCTATCATTGCATGAAACTATGGAAATATACCTTTACACACTTTAGAAAAAATCTAACAATACAGAAAACAGTCACATAAAAAGAATCAAATAGCAAGGGAACACAGACCGTATCTTACAAACTGAAGATACTTTATATTGATTTTCTGTAAAATCATCAAGACAGTTATTTGTTTGCTTAGAAAAGACCCAAGCATGCTGCCAGGTAAATTTAAAGTATTTTTAAGAGTAAAAGTGAGCATGATGGTTTTGCTGCACATTTTATACTCACAAGGCTGCTATGAATGGTCTCAGTCTAGAAGCTCTGTAGACATCCAGATTAGAAGTAACTCCTGGTGCTCCAAAGCCCAGCAGCCACAAATCCAGTGGGTCCTCACTGAAGGAGAGAGAAATCTCTGGACAAGCATCCTTTTAAAGTGTATGGGCCCACGAAAGACCACACCCACTTCCTGAGGTTGATTAGGTTACATAGAAACCGGTAAATTGGCTGATTAGGTTTATAGAGTATTGAAAACCACACTTGGGGGCTCAAAGCTCAACAGACAAGTTTGGAATGAGATGCAAGAAAGTTGACTTAACACAGGGTATTCAAAGAAATATTTTAAGTATAACAATTATTTCACTAAATATTATCACATGCTAATTTTTGTTTGTTTTGTTTTTGTTTTTGTTTGTTTGAGACGGTATCTCGCTCTGTGGCCAAGGCTGGAGTGCAATGGCTCGGTCTCAGCTCACTGCAACCTCTGTCTCTTGAGTTCAAGTGATTCTCCTGCCTCAGCCTCCCAAGTAGCTGGGATTACCGTCGCCCACCACTAGGCCCAACTAATTTTTGTAGTTTTAGTGGAGACCAGGTTTCACCATGTTGCTCAGGCTGGTCTCAAACTCCTGATCTCAGGTAATCTGCCCACCTTGGCCTCCCAAAGTGCTGGGATTACAAGCGTGAGCCACTGCACCGGGCCACATGCTAACTTTAAAATTTTGTTTCTCACTCTGTTTCAAAATTATAATTGCTTAAGTGCCTAGCCGTTATTTATCTGAATATGTTCATAGATAAAACATTAACTGGGATTACCAACACATCTGTGCTGTGTAACTCTCTTGTTTAAAAAAGTATAACAAGGAACTTAATTGTGTTTTACAAAATTGTATATATAATGGTTGATAGAATTAGCTGTATCGGTCTGTTTTTCTTATTTTTACTATTTTATGACTATTTCCTAATGATGGATTTATATGAAAATAAAATCTGTTTTTTATTTATCCACCTTTTTGAATAATTTTAAACTGAAAGTTTACATATACATGTACAAAACTATCTATAACAATGTTATGTATCCATATTTTTAAAATTATATAATAATTAATTTACACAATAAAAATAATTATTATTACTTTTTTTTTTTTGACATGCAGTCTCCCTCTGTCACCCAGGCTGGATGCAATGGCATGATCTCGGCTTACTGCAACCTCTGCCTCCCAGGTTCAAGTGATTCTCCTGCCTCAGCCTCCCGAGTAGCTGGGATTACAGGTGTCTGCCACCGTGACCGGCTAATTTTGGTATTTTAGTAGAGATAAGGTTTCACCAAGTTGGCCAGGCTGGTCTCGAACTCCTGACCTCAGGTGATCCGCCCAATCTCGGCCTCGGCCTCCCAAAGTGCTGGGATTACAGGCATGAGCCATGGCACCTGGCTGTTATTTACACAATAATTATGTCCATAATTATCTTTAATAGCGCATGAAAGTTATTTGTAACACAGTTGCCATACCAACATATTTTGTTGTCTTTTACCATGATTTAATAAATCACCAACGTTTATACAGAGTTGTATTCATAAATTATATAATGTTTGGGGATTTAGGTCATTTCTATAAACTTAAAATTAACAAACCTTGCTAGAATTTGAAAAAGTAGAAATCTATATAAAAGTCACCATTTACATATTAATAGACATTTAAAAATTATAAAATTCATAAAAGCCAGCATATCCTAGAAAAAGATGAAGTGGCTGTCTTTTTAATCAGTCCATGGCATTGCAAATTAGTATGTTTTCTGAAGTGTCATTTGATCAGCATTATGCTTCAAAAAATATATCCAATAAAGTTAAGAAAAGGTAATCATAGATATAGATATGCAGACTTTTCCACAAATGTTGTTCTTTGAAAACAAACTCAAACACTTCTTAAAATGTTGCATATTATCTACCTAAGTGTAGAGAAGAAAGACTTTCTGGTATTGTCACTTCTCGGTAAAAATTCGATTCTGCATTTTGTAGACTGCCCTGTATTAGACAGAAATAAACAAAAGCAACTTATGAGAGGCATATAAAAGAATAAAAAAGAGTTTCAAATTTTAGTGCTAGAAGCTAAAAAAGTTATCTATTTTACTACTAGTGTGTTATCACGCAGGGTAGGTAAGAGAGAAAAAGCAGTATTTCCTTAGCTAACTAAATAGTCTGTCATTCAAGTGAAAATATCAGACATTTATTGATTACCAATTTTATGCTAAAAACTGTTCTAAGTGCTTCACATGTTCTAGCTTACTTGTTACAGCAACCCCATAAGATAAATAATATTTTATACTCATTTAAAGATTAAGAAACATAAGAACAGGAAACTTTAATAATTTGTCCATAGGCGTACTCTAATTAAGGAGGAGAACTAGGGTTTGAAACCAGGCAGTCTGTCTCTGAAAACTGTTTTCCTTTCAGTGACATTAATATGTTGCCAAAGTATCTTCCTAAGCCACCAAATTACATACAATATTTTGGGGGGATGCTTCTTGCATGCTGGCAGAATTGATTGAAAGTTGACAAAGCTTTCAAGTATTGTGCAGGCTTTGGTCCACTTTTTTGAATAATAATATGCACACTGTCCTACATCTACCATACTGTCCAACCCTCTATCAATGACATCACAAAAAGCCTGTGGGCATGCTCGGCCAAACCCCATAACAAAGGCATTGTGGAAAACCTAGTGTGCAGTGCAGCTCTTCTTTTCAAAGCACAGAATGTCTCAGAGGGTCTCTTAGTGCGCTACTCTGATTACTCACAAAATAAGTGTCTACTGTGGACTCTCCTTACCGGTAGAGATTGGAGTCAAAGTTGTAATAAACCTGCACGTTCTGCACATGTATCCCAAAAATTAAAGTATAATTTTTAAAAAAGTGTAAAAAAAAAAAAGACTAAGTCCTTAAGGTGCTCATGGTCTAGTAATTGATACAAAGGAAGGGACAGTCATCGTAAAATTCTTCCTAAAAGAAATGACACCTAAGCTGAAACCCAAAGGATGAGGGTAGTCTTATCTTTTCTGATAGTAAAGTCTAAGTGACAGCAGTTGTCATGAGAAAAGATTTTGGGGCCTGGCATGGTGGCTCATGCCTGTAATCCCAGCACTTTGGGAGGCCGAGGTGGCTTGACCGGTCAAGCTGAGAAGTTCGAGACCAGGCTAGGCAACGTGGTGAAACTCCATCTCCACAGAAAATACAAAATTAGACAGGCATGAGGGTGCACGCCTGTAACCTCAGCTAAGTCTTAAGCTGGACGATTGCCTGAGCCCAGGAGGCAGAGGTTGCACTGAGCAGGGATTATGCCACTGACTCTAGCCTGGGTGACAGAGTGAGACCCTGTCTCACACACACACACACACACACACAAAATATTAGTTCTGTTCTCTTCCTGGGTTGATATCCTTCTATTCTATCTAGGCCAGCATGCTTTCTGAAATGGAAATGTGCCTATATTCCTACCTGCTTAACCTTATTATGGGATTTTGATAAACTACAAGAAAGTAGTTACACTCCTCTCGATGTCTTCCAAAACGTACTTGATGTATTTGGTGCTCAGTGTATGAATTGTTCTTCCCACAAATGCCTTGGATTCTAGTAAGGGTGAGTTCCTTGTATTTCTTTAACTTGCCACAATCATCCACACTTCTATTATTTTGTATACCATGATTACCTTGTCAGTGGAAATATAAATAAATAAAATTACTTTAAAGCTCTGTGGCATTGCCCAATAGAATTGACGATCCACCAATTTTATAACCCAGACATTCCAGTTATCAGAAGATACTGTCCGGAAAGAGAATCTATTGGCTATTTACATTAGGAGACATGTTCACAAAATCAAAATCGAAAAATCATTCCAAATGTACAACAGCAGAAAATGAACAAATATATATTAGTATGCACCATTTATCCAACTTTGGGTTTTCCACTACAAACTCACTCTCGGTTGTTTACATAAATAGATCTGGACCATTTAAATATTTTTATCTTTGCCACGTGTTAAGATGTCAATCTTTGTGAGTAGAAAGCATTGGAGAGAAATTCCAAAAAAGCGCTTCCAATCTGCTTTGGAAATGACACCTCCGGTGTCTGGCCCGGAGGACATACAGGGATACACCAATGCCCAGATTGTGTACTTCAGGCAGCTGCTATAGCACCCACTTCCTGAAGTTCATGGTGGCCAGGGGAACTCAGCAGCTACGAGCTTCTCCTGATACTGCCCTTTGCCAGATTTGCAGCGGAGGCTGTCTGGCATGACGTTTCTTCATAAACAGCTTTACAAGTGGCCCGGAAGGCAAGTTTCTGGGGAGCTCTGAAGTGTGGATTTAAAGCAAGTTTTTCAAGCGCAACAGCACAGCGACTTCTTAACATTCAGTGAGGCCAAGTGGTGAGGGGACTCTTCATTGGCTACTCCAACTTCACCCTGGAAACAATGGTAATTCCTTATATGTGCTCATCACGTATTATTTCGACTTCTCCTTACACTCTACTAGACAATATTTCCTTGCTCAAATGTTGTTATCATTAATCATTCTTTATATTAACTTTCCCTATTCACATTATTATATGTTTTCTCTGTCTTGACAGACCCTGAATCTTCCCTTCATTTGAATAAATGCTATCCATCTCTCTATCTATCTATCTACTTACTTATCTATCTATCTGAACACTTAAAGAGCAGTGGAAAAAAATTGAGTACCATAAACTATACATGGTATGATTTTATTTAAAAAAGTTCAAAACTCCCTAAAGCCAAACCATAAAACATGTAAATAATACAGCCATGTGTGATAAAAATTATAAAGAATAACAGAGGAAATAAAGATAAACACAAAATTCAAGAAAGTGAAAAAGCACAACTGTCTTTAGTGCATGGGGAACCCAAAGATATTGGAAATGTTATTTCTTAGTATGACTAGTAGGTTCACAAATGTTCATTACTATTTTTCTCTATACTTGGGTGTTATATTACAGTCTTTTACATAAATAAAATATTTAATAAAAATAATGATTTCTTATGCTATAGAGTGATTACATATACTAAAAGTGTAATTTAACCAGTGTCCCAACTAGTGCGCTGAGATAGTGATCCTCTCAGCCGTGGGAGGCCAGGCAGGGCGTGAGGCCTCTGGCTTGGAGCAGTTGCGCATATTCATCAGTGTGCTCTATGACAAACTGATGATTTCCCATGTGTGAAGCAACATGGACACATTAGACTTGATTTCCCGAAAATGCCGGATGAGAGTTTTACGATATTTGTCCATACCCCTTGGATTTAATACTGACTTTGATTCTTCCACTTCAGAATAATCTTGTATAATTATAAATTTTTGATTTTTTATTTTAATCCACAACGAGAAAATAAAAGAAAAATATATACACAATATATGAACACTCACATAACTGTATATACTATCCATCTTTATTTCTAAAATACTAATTTTAAAATCCATCAATATACCCATCATGATTCTTTCTGAGTGACATACCGCACAAATTCAATATGGGTTCTCTAAGGAATCCTCTTAGGCTACTTGTTCAAAGCCTCTGAAGCTGCCTGCACAGTGAAGCCTGCAACAAAGCTTTCTCTTCACTTCTCCCTTAGCCTTGCATGGGTCCACTTTCCTTTCAATATCAAACAGAGCGTTAGAAATTCCTGGAAATGACTCCCCTGAATACTTGCTGTGGCTGCTTGGAGCATAGATGACATACCTGTTGATAAAACAGTATACTGTTTACTAGTTGCCCAAATGATATGGAAGAGAAACACAAGGGCACTCTACAATTCTAACATTGAATATTTTGAATTTAACAATTTGAACCAGCCACTTGTCAACTAAACTTCCACATTCAATCAACTCTAAAGAGTAGTATGGTCAGGCGCGGTGGCTCAAGCCTGTAACCCCAGCATTTTGGGAGGCCAAGGTTGGTTGATCACGAGGTTAGGAGTTCGAGAATAGCCTGGAAAACATGGTGAAACCTCGTCTCTACTAAAAATACAAAAAATTAGCCAGGCATGGTGGCACGTGTCTGTTGTCCCAGGTACTCAGGAGTCTGAGGCAGGAGAATTGCTTGAGCCCGGCAGGCAGTGGTCACAGTGAGCTGATGTCATGCCACATCACTGCAATCCAGGCTGGGCTACAAAGCAAGGCTCCATCCTTTAAAAAATAAATAAATAAATAAATGGAAAAGACTAGTTTATGAAATATGTGTTAATTAATAATATTTGACTTCGAACAAATAACCTAAAGTGGTAAGTGCTTCAATGCTACAACAGTAACAACGATAAAGTAACCACAGCAATCGTGCTTGGTAATAAAGTATTTACTTACGATTTTTCTAATTCTTCAAGATAAACTACACACAGTTGATATTAGTATTTCCCAGAGGAGGAAACTGAGGTCTGAGAAATCAAGTTGCTAAATGGTTTGTCTCAAGGCACATTACAAGTAAGTGCTGATTTTTTAATATATCATGATAAATGATAGCACAACTGTGATCCTTAAAGTCCTGTTTGTGATTAGTCAACCCTCTATTGTGTTTACTTTGTCCTTTTTAAAAAAGCACACTACCATGTTAGAATACTTAACATAAAACACGAAGAAACATCAAAAACAATTTTGTAATGTTTCATATGACCACGACAGACAAATGTTTTATGGAATGGGCAGAGACATTCCATGTCATAGACCTAGAAAGGAAGGACAAACTCTGAGAGATAAATCAGGCCAGGAGCGGTGGCTCATTACTGTAATTCCATAAATTGGGAGGCTTAGTGGGAGAATTGCTTGAGGCCGGGAGTTTGAGACCATCCTGGGCAACATAGGGACACCCTGTCTCGACAAATGAAAGTACAAATATTAGCTGAGCACTGCGGCACGTGACGGCAGTCCTAGCGATTTTGGAGGCTGAGGTGGAAAGATTGATCAAGCCCAGGAGTTGAGGCTGCAGTGAGCTAAGATTGCACACTGAACTCCAGCTTGGGAGACAGTGTGAGAACCTGTCTCTTAAGACAACCACAAAACAAGCTGGGGCGATGGGTAAGTTAAAAATATGCTGCCATTGGCCAACCAATCGAACTGTTTAAAACATGCTCTTACTCCCAAGTCAGACACTTTGATAATCCTGGACAGAAAGATGGAGCCATTTCTGGCCGTCCAATGACCTAACCCCTTTCAATACATATAAGACCAACCTGGGATAGTCAATGTTTGGCAGAAAAAATTACAATAGTCAAGATTAGGAAAAAAACCTCTAATATGAAAAATATGAAAAAGAACAAATAAATAGTGTTGATTACATACCTACATATAGAGAGATTTACTGGGTTTTGTGTATACGTAAACAAAAATATATTTAAAATAGGAAAGGGGCTAGATTATACACACAAATATAACTATGTTTCATATTTTTCTGATGAATTAGGCAGATATTTATTTTCTGCTGTGGCTTTCTTGATCTTACGGTTTCTAAAATAAACACTATTTTGAAATAAGAAACAAAAAGATACTGAAAATAAAGATATGCAAAAATTATATTAATTGTAGGAGAGAATATTATATTTATCATTTACTACCTATATATTGAAATTTCTATTGGCTTGCAAGGAATCAACTGTGATATTTTCCACAGTACAAAAAAAAGAAACATGATATTATAACAGGAAATCATTTTTTCTTTTCCTACCTATAAAACATCTATCTGGTAACCCTAAGGATCAATCCTAAATGCTCATTACAGAACATTGGTTGATTATTCATAATTCTCAACAGTGTTGGAATGAGAAATAAAATGATATAGTTATAACTTCATGAAAATGTATTTCTATAGACAAATAAAAATTTCAGAACAAACTGAACTTAATCAGTCAGCTCTGGGATTGGTTCCAGGACATGATAGATATCAAACTTGTGCATATCAAGTCCAGCAGAAAAGACACGTATCATGAAAAGTAGGCCCCCCTCTTCTGTGGAATTAACAACTGAATGTGAAAAAACATAAGCAAATCAATTGATTTATCAGAATAATAATCCAGATTTTAGTGTAAATTATTTAATATTTCATCTTTCTTTTCTTTTTTTTTTTTTTTTTTTTTTTTTGAGACGGAGTCTCACTCTGTCGCCCAGGCTGGAGGGCAGTGGCGCAATCTCGGCTCACTGCAAGCTCCGCCTCCCGGGTTCACGCCATTCTCCTGCCTCAGCCTCTCCGAGTAGCTGGGACTACAGGTGCCCGCACCACGCCCGGATAATTTTTTGTATTTTAGTAGAGACGGGGTTTCACCGTGGTCTCGATCTCCTGACCTCGTGATCGCCCACCTCGGGCCTCCCAAAGTGCTGGGATTACAAGCGTGAGCCACCGCGCCCGGCCCAATATTTCATCTTTTCAAGTGATTTTCCAAATAATGTAAGTCCAGCATTCTCGGGTCTGAAAGACTTTCTGGATTACTTGCTCTGCCTCAGTGAGAAAAGGTAGCTGGTATGTGGAATGTGAAGCCACATCTGACCTACCTTGGGTTAACTGGCCATAATATAACTCTCACCACATGCCTAATGCCCTTTGACATCCTGGTCTTCATATCGTTAAGGAATGAATAGGCAATAATATAAACAAATATTTCTGGAAAACATGGCTAAGAGTCCCAATGGAACTAACAGTTTTGCTTTATTTTGTTTGTTTTTTAGAAAACATTCATATTTCTTACTTTACACATTTTTCATTAGTTCTTTTTGGCCACATCTGAGGTTCTCAGATTCAAGCTCATGTAATGAGATCATTCTGTGAAAAAAGTCCTAACATAGCAAAGCTAAAGGAAAAATATTGTTGAGGTTTGCGCCATAGAAATAAATTGACTCACTTAAAAACTTTTTTCTGGATTTATGTCCTTCCTACTTTGTGATATTTTTAACAAAATCATTTTCTGTATGCAATACTATATTTAAAAGATAAGTCTGAAAAAAAACAGTTTGGCAAAATAAAGTTTACCATCTTTAAAAATAAAAGTCGGCCCTCTATAAAGTGGGATTCTTTCCTTCATACTGTATTTTATTATGTTTTCTTAAAACATGGAATTTGCTCTTTTGCCAGGGTGGATTGCAGTGGCTTGATACACCTCACCACAGCCTCAAACCCTGGGCTTTAAGCAATTTCCTTTCTCAGCTTCCTAAGTACTTGGGATTACAGTGAATAACACTGTATTTTCTACTATCTTCGCTTGCTGATGTGAAAACTACAGATAGAAAGGGCTGACCGTATTTTTTAAAACATTGTGCTTAAGTAGGCCTGTGCATTCAAATCAGTGTTCTTCAAGTATGAATGTATAGTTAAATCCTTACTATGCAGATTAAGAACAATAAAATACATAGCTACCATTTTTTTTTTTTTTTTTTTTTTTTTTTGAGACGGAGTCTCGCTCTGTCACCCAGGCTGGAGTGCAGTGGCGCAATCTCGGCTCACTGCAAGCTCCGCCTCCCGGGTTCACGCCATTCTCCTGCCTCAGCCTCTCCGAGGAGCTGGGACTACAGGCGCCGCCACCACGCCCGGCTAATTTTTGTATTTTTGTGGAGACGGGGTTTCACCGTGGTCTCGATCTCTGACCTCGTGATCCGCCGCCCGGCCTCCCAAAGTGCTGGGATTACAAGCGTGAGCCACCGCGCCCGGCCGCTACCATATTTTTAATCTTATAAATACTATTCTGCTAAAGCTTATGAAAGCACTAAACAGCTGCATGTACCAATGGGATAGAGGATAGTGATTTTTATTTACATTGATAATAATAACTGATAAAGCCAGGTATACAAATATAGGCAAGACTTTCTTCACCTTAGGTCTCCTAGTAATCTACTACGAAAATATTAATATTAAATTAAAATAATCTGTAATGTTTAGTAGATGCCTGAGAAATTATAAATATTTACAAGTGATAAACTAACAATATTCTAATTTTAAAGCTAAACCTATTAGGAACACAAGACATGGTGCCTATTTCAGTCTTTCTACAATATCTGGATGCTGCTATGAATCAAACACTCCCTGCTTTCACGACTTACAGTCCAAAGGAGTGATGGGGGTTGCTATTGCATAAGAATGATTCGATCTATTGAAAGTGTATAACAGCTCTGAGGTGGATGAACAATGAGCATGAATTCATATACCGATTCGTCACAATGTAATTACTAATGAGAAACCGTCTTACATTAAAAACATTATTTTATATTCATTATTCTTTACTATTTATAATGTAGTTTTTACAGTTGGCTTTAGAATGGCTGATCACTCCTATGGCCATTACTGTTTTGAATGTTTTACAATACATGATTTTTAATTTTGAGCAGTTCTGCAAGTTGGGCGGCTAGTGGCCTATTTCATAGATGAGATGATAAGGATCAGGAGTAAAATAATTACCTAAATCCATAGATAGTTTTAGAATGAAATGGGAGTCTATATTGATGCACCCTGTTGACAAAGGCAATAGGAATACCACATCCCATAACTTGGATATCAGCTCTATTCAACATTTATGAATTTAGCATCATGAATCAGATTTTGAAACAGTATTATAGTAATGAAACACAGCTATCTGTTAGCAGCTCTCATAAACAGTGAGACATCAAATAAAACATTAATTCAATAAAATGCTGTGGGGTTCTGAATCAAATTCACATCCTTGCTACAAATACAAAAATTGATGTGGCTACAAATGTAAATGCAAAAGAACACACCACACACCACACACACACATTCTCTCTTCTGTTTCCTGTGTTAACACCTGTATCCTTTGACAGGGAAAGAAGTCGTACAGAAAGGCAGGATGAAGACATGTCTCTTCTTAGTATTTCAAAGTTTTGGTTGAGAAATTCAACTTCACTTAATTTATAATTAGTGAGAATTACAATTATTACGTGCAATGTGCACTGCTCAGGTGTTTAGGAATTGTAGACATCTTATGAGTCCAAGACTGGATCTTTATATCATTTGGAGAAAATGAACAATATAGAAAACTCAAGGAGAAAAAGCTGTGTGTCGGACCCGGGCGGGGCATCGCTTGTATCCCAGCACTTTGGGAGCGAGGCGGCGCGGATCACGAGGTAGGAGTTGAACCACCGGTGAAACCCGTCTCTACTAAAAATACAAAAATTAGCGGGCGTGGTGGGGGCGCCTGTAGTCCCAGCTACTCGGAGAGGCTGGACAGGAGAATGGCGTGAACCGGGAGGCACGAACTTGCAGTGAAGGCGAGATTGCGACCACTGCACTCCAGCCTGGGCGACAGGGCGAGATCGTCTCAAAAAAAAAAAAAAAAAAAAGAAAAAGCCGTGTTCCTTAACAAACCATAAATTCAAATGATGAGGCATATTTGTCAGGAGAGAGAAATATTTTTTTCTTTAAAGATAGAAAATCGCTTATGGAATCTGTCACATTTTCATTCTCATTGTTGACTTTTTACCCCATAAAAAAAAAAATTGAAGAAATGTTAAATGAGGGACAATTCTCCCAATATTCCTCTGAAGATAATGCAACGCTTATATAACTGTTAACTCCCTTTAAGTTTTCTATATTTGTTGATAAAATTAATCAATTATATTTACACTTTATATTCTTTCTGCTGACTTCATAATTTTTGTGTAATGTTCCTTATATTGTATCTCTTATAATCTTTTTTTTTTTTTTTTTTTTGAGCGGGAATCTTGCTCTGTCGTCCGGCTGGCACCTCCTGGGCTCAAAGCGATTTCCTGCTCGTCTGGTGCTCCCAGGCCTTTTTGTTTGTTTGTTGTCTGTCTGTTTTTTGGTAGAGATGGATGTCACCATGTTAGCCAGACTGGTTTCAAATCCTGACCTCTCGGAGTTTGTCTTCGACCACCCAAATGCTGGAATTCGGAAACATGCAGTGTACCACAACCTGACTCTAATTTCGATTAATGATTATAAAATGTTCTCTTTAGGGAATATCGACTTCTTTATAATTCTTTCTTAGGCAGAGGTTGTTTTGAATACTCTGCTTTATCATTTAGAACTCGAATTTTTCAAAGCAGTCTTTCTTTTCCAAATTTGAGACTCTTTCTTAAGATAATTCAGAAATTGAAATACGTGACAAACTATATAGAACTTTGTGACAGTTCTTGGACCACTTTAGCAATATATAGCTATTTCTTTAAACTGATTATATAATTCACATTTATAGAATCCATGGAAGGCATGAAGTGGCTATGTAGTTTTACCGCAGAGCAATAGGGCACGACCAAGGTGTCATTGTGTGCTACCATGAGCAGCAGGAACATGCAATGGGTTCTATCTAATCATTTCAACATGAGAGCAAACTTTTTATTAGGATTTCTTGCTAGTATCAAATATTCAGCAAAAATTTGTTTCCTGGGAAAGATATAAATATCATAAGTATGATAAAATACACATCTCATATGAATGCAATAATTACTGCATGAGTAACGGGTTCACGAAAGATAAAGTCTTTGTTCACAAAGAGTTTCCAGATTATTTGAATGATATTTAATAACTTAGAGTTGCCTTGAACCACGGTGGTTGGGGTGCCGAGATCCCATGTAGTCAGAAATCAGCGTATAACGTTGACTTCCTCAAACTTAGCTGTCAATGCCTACTGTTGATGGAAGCCATATGATATTTCACAGTTGATTAATGGCATTTTTATATGTTATATGTACTGTATTTTTCACTAAAGTTATCTAAAGGAAAGAAATGTTATTAAGAAATGAAAAGAAAATATTTTAATATTCATTAATGGAATACTTATCTCATTAGTGGAAGTGGATCATTATGAGGGTTTTCATCCTCATCATTTTCATGTTGAGTAATAGGAGGGAGGAGAAGAGGAGGGTTGTTCTTGATGTCTCAGGGGTAGCAGAGCAGAAGAAAGTCCATATAAGTGACTCACAGAGCCCACCGTGTTATTCAAGGGTCAACAGTTATATATAGGTCAAAAGCTTTAAAACTATATTCTAATTTCTAAATAAAATTAACTATTACATAAAAAATATAGAAATTTCTTGGAATTTCAGGCAGGTAAATTGGGGCGGGGTGCTGGAAATATATCGTAGATAAACATTGTACTATTGGATTTCACATAGTTCAGACATGTGTTACACAATATGATGAGAGGCGTGCTTAGAGATGTAGCAGAAAGGTGCATAGGGTAGTTCAGATGGGCCTGGATGCATGGTGAATAATCTGTATCGATCGTTTACTGATTCAAACATAAACGAATACTATGAGAGAGAAGAGGAAATGAATTCATGTACATTCTGAAAGATAGTAAAGATTTCCTGATGGAAAAGTAAACAAATATATTTAAAGACACTCCGAGGCACTAAGAAAGAAATTGGCTCTGAGTGAAAGAGAGAGATATCGTCCGCTTAATTATTTATTTATAAGTATCTTGATTTTTTTTTTATTATTATACTTTAAGTTTTAGGGTACATGTGACAATGTGCAGTTTGTTACATATGGTATCCATGTGCCATGTTGGTGTGCTGCACCCATTAACTCGTCATTAGCTTAGGTATATCTCCTAATGCTGTCCCTCCCCTCCCCCACCCACAACAGTCCCCGGAGTGTGGTGTTCCCCTTCCTGTGTCCATGTGTTCTCATTGTTCAATTCCCACCTATGAGTGAGAACATGCGGTGTTTGGTTTTTTGTCCTGGCGATAGTTTACTGAGAATGATGGTTTCCAGTTTCATCCATGTCCCTACAAAGGACATGAATCATCATTTTTTATGGCTGCATAGTATTCCATGGTGTATATGTGCCACATTTTCTTAATCCAGTCTATCGTTGTTGGACATATTGGGTTGGTTCCAGTCTTCTATTGTGAATAGTGCCGCAATAAACATATGTGCATGTGTCTTTATAGCAGCATGATTTATAGTCCTTTGGGTATATACCCAGTAATGGGATGGCTGGGAAATGGTATTTCTAGTTCTAGATCCCTGAGGAATCGCCACACTGACTTCCACAATGGTTGAACTTTTTACAGTCCCACCAAGTGTAAAGTGTTCCTGTTTCTCCACATCCTCTCCAGCACCTGTTGTTTCCTGATTTTTAATGATGGCCATTCTAACTGGTGTGAGATGGTATCTCATTGTAGTTTTGATTTGCATTTCTCTGATTGCCAGTGATGATGAGCATTTTTTCACGTGTTTTTTGGCTGCATAAATGTCTTCTTTTGAGAAGTGTCTGTTCATGTCCTTTGTCCACTTTTTGATGGGTTGTTTGTTTTTTTCTTGTAAATTTGTTTGAGTTCATTGTAGATTCTGGATATTAGCCCTTTGTCAGATGAGTAGGTGCGAAAATTTTCTCCCATTCTGTAGGTTGCCTGTTCACTCTGATGGTAGTTTCTTTTGCTGTGCAGAAGCTCTTTAGTTTAGTTAGATCCATTTGTCAATTTTGGCTTTTGTTGCCATTGCTTTTGGTGTTTTAGACATGAAGTCCTTGCCCATGCCTATGTCCTGAATGGTATTGCCTAGGTTTTCTTCTAGGGTTTTTATGGTTTCAGGTCTAACATGTAAGTTTTAATCCATCTTGAATTAATTTTTGTATAAGGTGTAAGGAAGGGATCCAGTTTCAGCTTTCTACATATGGCTAGCCAGTTTTCCCAGCACCATTTATTAAATAGGGAACCCTTTTCCCATTGCTTGTTTTTCTCAGGTTTGTCAAAGATCAGATAATTGGATAAATGGAACAGCACAGGGCCCTCAGAAATAATGCCAAATATCTACAACTATCTTGATTCTTTAAAGGTGATATCCTTAAGGGTATAAATTACAATACTTTTTTCTTCAAAATATCAAGTGCCTACTGTGTCTTAATAAATTCTAAGCCAATGCAGAAATGAACAAATGAGACAGATTTTCTTGCACCTAAAGAGTTAATGAGGTCGCAGGGTGAGAAACGCAAGTCAACAAGTCAAAATACAACATTGAAAAAGTGAAGCTGGCACAGTGGCTCTGGCCTGTAACCAGCAATTCAGGATTCTGAAGCAGCAGGATCACTTGTGCTTAGAAGTTCAAGACCAGCCTCAGCAATAAAGTGAGAGCCTATCTCTAAGAAAAGATAAACAAAATTAGCTGGGGTTGTGGCATGTTCCTGTATTCTCAGACACTGGCTTAGATGAGGGATTGCTTGAAACTGGGAAGTCAAGGCTGCAGTGAGCTGGTATGCACCATGCTTAAGCCTGGATGACACGAGCGAGACCCTGTTTTGAAAAAAAAAAAATTGTAGAGTGACGCATTGTGATAAGTAATTTAGAGAAAAATACAGCAGGAAAGGAAAATAAAGAAAATCATAGACAAAATTGATTTTGTTTTGTTTTGTTTTGTTTTGTTTTTGAGACAGAGTCTTGCTCTGTCACTCAGGCTGGAGTGCAGTGGCCCGATCTCAGCTCACTGCAAGCTCCGCCTCCTGGGTTCACGCCATTCTCCTGCCTCAGCCTCCCGAGCAGCTGGAGTACAGGCGACCGCCACCACACCAGGCTAATTATTTTTTGTATTCTTAGTAGAGATGGGGTTTCACTGTGTAGCCAGTATGATCTCGATCTCCTGACCTCGTGATCCGCCCGCCTCGCCTCCCAAAGTGCTGGGATTACAGGCATTAGCCACCGCACCCGGCCCAAATTGATTTTATAATATCATGGTCAGAAAAGACATAGTATAGAATATATTTGGCAGATACCTAAAGGAGGCTAGAAATGAAGGCAGGTGGCTATTTCATGTATTTCAGCTTTTTCCTAGCTTTTTAGGAAGCAATAACTTCATTAAAAATATCTAAATGTAAACTGATTATTTCTCCACACCATATTTGCCCCCATTGTCTATTATGAGCTTCTGATATAAAGGAGAAGGAATGAAAAGAGAAAATTGAAGCCCGATCTCAAGGTTGAGAGTAACTTATTTATGATCAGTAAAGTCTCATAATATGTATGGCAATATAAGCATGGTAGATGAGTGTTATTCCGTGTGAAATGAATCAAAATCTTACTGGGAATACTGAAAGTAAATATGTCAAGTGTATATGGAGACCAGAGACAAGTGTTCTCTGCTGCCTTTGGCACAGAGCGCAAGCAACACTTTAAAGCTTCATTACTTGTTTCTCAATATAAGAGGAGAGGAGAATGTCTGCCTATTGACCTCAACAGCATCCTCCTGCACGAATCATCTTCATTCCCCTTCTCCCTGAATTCCCTTGACCCCCCTCCTTCATTTGATTGGCTTGTGTACTTGTTAGAATCAGAAGATCTGGGGGAACTGTGGCTTCTGAACATGTACGCTAGACTCTACCCATATCCAGCCCTGTGACCCTAAAAATGTGCTCGACTGAATTTTCCTCCATAAAGATACTCTTCCTGCTGAGCTTCTCTCCTCTGCTCCTAGAGCCAAATGGCATCTCCTATCCTATCCCTGGATGGCTTAACCCAGGAAAATTGCTGGATCCAAGAGGAGTCAGATAAAGGAGTGG